>NC_135318.1:68241319-68544011 GCF_048772815.1 Callospermophilus lateralis | reverse complement strand
TTGAAAGTGATGCATACAGCCAGCAGGAGTTGGAAGTGAGCAACAATTTTCTCCATCTAATTTCACCTATGAAGTTTGCTTCATTTGTCCTTACCTCTGTAGGTTTTTTTTTTTTCCCCACCATGGCTTCCTACCTTCGTTCATGCAAGGGAATCTTCTGTGAATGCCTTTTCTTTTTCAATTAATTAATTAAAGTTTTCAACTTACTTACAGTGCATTTGAATTTTTACTTCTTCGAGAAAGTCATTCATCATCTTCCCATCCCAGTTCTACCCTTATTATTTATTTCTCCAATTTCTTAGTGGGAAGCACAATTAATTGTTCTCTAATTTGGAAACTAACAGTGTTAATTTCCATGACCAGGGAGAAGTCTTTTTGAAGTCAGAACCACATATCTTGCTACCATTTCTTCTATGTCAATCTGATTTTTTTATGTTCAAAATATTAGTTGGTTGTTCAAAATATTTGTTGATATTTACAATTTCAGTTTTGGTGAATCTTAGTTATGGGAGGTTAAAGAAAGAAAGAAATACTAAGAAACAGCAGTATTAAAGGAAGTTAAAGGAATAAACAAACAATTCAAGACAAATAGAAAAGCCTCGTATAATCAGGAACACAGCAGAATGAGCCAGATTCAAAAATCAGACTGAGAACTATATTGAATAGAAGTGGTGATAGAGGGCATCCCTGTCTTGTTCCAGATTTTAGAGGGAATGCCTTCAATTTTTTTCCATTCAGAATGATGCTAGCCTGAGGCTTAGCATAGATAGCTTTTACAGTATGGAGATTCCTGGGAAAGCTGGGAGTGGAACCACCATTTGACCCAGCCATTGCCCTTCTCGGACTATTCCCTGAAGACCTTAAAAGAACAAAAACAAAGGTTTTTGATACTGTGATTTTTTTTAAAGCTATCTTATCATTCCTATCCATTTTGATGGTTTATTTTACTGTTTACTTTCCTGTATCTGTAATCATTTAAGGCACTTCCTCTTTCTGTTAAACATAAAATGAATGTATTCTTGAATAAACCATGAACAAAACATGGGGATGGTTTATTACAGCTGCATAATCCAAGTTTTGTGATTGATACAGTAGAAATGAATGCCTGATTCAGTGACAAAGAATACAGGAGTTCCCATTTAATGTGGAAACCACAGAGGGAATCTCTAAGGCATATTATTGTGAGAAAAAAGAAAATAAATTTTTAAACAATTTTGTTATTTTAGTTGGAACAGTGAAGTGTAGATGATATAAGGATTGTTTTAAACAGATCTTTCTCAATTATTGTTAACAATTCCTGTCAATATTGTGCTGTTTAAGATATCTTAACATCACTGTGCCTAATCAATTTGTGATCCACTTGGTTAACAATAAGGTGACAATACTTTTCATCTACTATTTGGTGACAGAGAAATCTTAAGTGTAAATATCCAGTAACATCTATTCAACTTTATAGACTGTTCTTGGTGGAAAATGAAGAAATTGTCTCCCAAAGCATGGGCAATTCACCCTAAGGGTAAACATTAGAGAAAGGTTATTTTCAAGGCACTAAGTATGTCTGTTTTCTTACCTTATTTCCACATAAATATTTGGCATAATCTAAAGAAAATAATAAAAGTGATGATTTGGTTCATGCACTAGATTTATTACTACCTTAGAAGAAGTTATTTAAAAATTTGTATACATTAAGTAAGACTTACTAAATGTTTAGTTATTAATTGGTACTTTATAATATGGAAGTTAAGATTTGGGGTTCTAACTCAGACAACCTGGGTTTTAATCTTAGTTTTACTAGTTCTGTGAAGCTTTTAGCAAGTTACGCCAAACTCAATTTTCTCAGTTGAAAAATTAGAATTTAAAAAAGTCCTGCTGTACATATGGGAGTGGAGATTTCACGTGTGTGTAAAATTATGTACACAAAGTATGCAACTATTGTTTCTTTTTACTTGCAATCCATTTAATCTGTTTACTCCTCACTCTGTTGGCTTTTCCCTAAAGAGTTTAAAATCCTTTAAGTAGAAAATGTCAATGTGTTTCTTTGAGAAAACTGGTAACGGAGACTGCCTTTAACTCAGCCATCAGAATTTGTTTAGCTTTAGAAACAAATGGGTAGATGTGATGATGTCTACTACAGGGTAATAAAAAATGGGAGGGAGTTCAGTACATGTAAACTGAGAGGAGGCATCAAGAAAAAAACAGAAACCTGTGAAACTTAAAGGAAAACTGTGGCATCTTTAGAAGCTCCAGACACTTTTCTGATTTTTAGATCTAGAATTGGAATATTGTGGATAATGGGGAAATGCTTAAAAAATACTGAAAGTGATGAATGCAAATAACTGAAATCAACTAACCAAGCTCTAGCTCGATTTTTCATGTCAATTTATCTCATCTGAGTATTGACTTTTCCTTCTTTTAGTTAGCAAAATCTTTAAACCATAGCTAAATATTAGGGATAAAGTAGTGTCTCTAATTTTTTAAAAAAATGCATAAGCATTGAATCTTGTGAACTGTACAGAGTTCTAAAACATTTTGTTATTTTTTTTCCTATTATCAAACCAAATTTCAGACTTGGCATGCAATATTCGTGAGAATAATGCTTGCATTTTTATGTTAATATACAGCTGGAAGAGAGTACATAGCAATTATGTGATGACTAAAAGGCCCAAAAGCATAATAGTGATGTTTTGAACAATTTAATCCATTAAAAGCTCAGTTAAGCGAATGAAGAAAATACTTTTAACATATGGTTGTAGTAAAGTAAAGACTGGTAAACATTTTAGTATAATGGGATATTTTTTTAGTAATTTCACCTTCTCAACCAATGTTTTCAGAAAATGGAATGAGAACCATTTTAATCAGCAGAATTCTAATTTTTAACAGTGTTTCATCCAATCTTCGTTGTATATTTTTAAAAAGTCTCCACAGTCTTGCTTCCCCTGACCTTCACATTCACAGTGTCTTCTACTCTCTGAAGTAGTCTGTAAAGATAGCTGTCATTTTCTTCCAAGCCCAGCAGTCTCATCTCTGCTTCCCTGTCTTGCTCTCAGAATTGATCCCTGAATGCCTTTTCTTTATATCAATCCCGCTTTCTCCTGATGTCCAACTCCACTCTCTCTTGCTTATAATGTGTACTTCTTACCTTCTATATTTCATATGCTACCCTAAATACTTAGTCCCCAACTTACAATGGCTCAATTTAGGGATTTTCAATCTCATGATGGAGTGATGGGTTTCCCCATCCCCTCATATCTGCAAATATGCATCTATTTTTTGTCTACTTGAAATAGTCAATACTTCGTGATCAAATAGACTTTGTGTTGAATAATTTGCCCAATTGTAAGTAAACATAAGTGTTCCCAAGATGTTTAAGATAGGTTAGGCTAAACTATGATGCTCAGTGACTTACATTTGTTACATGAAGTTTTTACTTTAGCTAATTTTAAGTTGAAATTATTGTAATCAGGATGCAACCCTATTATAAGTCGTGACGTGTTTGTACTGAGGGTAAAAATAAATGTGTGATAAAGTCATGGATATTAATCTACTTACAATCTAGTACAAGAACATCTTCAAATGGATAATTGGAATAAGTTATGGAAATATGTATAAGTTTGAGCATATATATGAGAATAAGAATGATTTACTACATGAAGGTCAAAGTCTGTTGAAATTATTGAAGTGAAAGTTTCCATGAGTGATATATACTGATATAAAGGGAAGAAAGAAGGTATAAACTATGCAAAGCCATGGAGTACCAAACTGATTTGGCAAATACAAGTAGGAGTCTATCATGTATAACAGATAGTCCATTCAAAATCATTCACCAGGTATTTAACCTCAGCAATAATAGGAAAAAGGGCATGTATTAGGATGCATGGCTAGTGAGGTAAGTTGGGGTCAGATCCTGAAAGGGTGTGTCAGATATTGTTCATGCTAGTCTGTTTAGAGTTGTCCTGTTGTTGGTTCAGTATCAATGATTGGAGGAGTAATTCAGTTTTAGGTAGACCACTCTGTAATTCTGTCATAAGTGTGCAGGGATAGGGTGAATAGCTGTGCTACTAAATGAGCAAAGTGACACAACTGAACTACTCTTCCACCAGAACCTCACTTCTCACCCTTGCTTCTGCTATATCTTTCTAGCAACAGGTCCCACTAGTAAAGCTTAATATTTCTTTTTTTTTTCAATCCAGAATCATGGAATTGCAATGAAGAAGAAATAGACATGCAAATTTGCTCTGTCATAGTCACTATTTTTCTGATTTTATTTAATTGCTTTTCTTTTAATGCATTTCAATTGTCTACATAGCATTTTACTTGAAAACTATGCATGCAGATTTAAGAAATTTCTGAACTTTAGGACAAAAAAAAAGTGTAATAAAACTCAGTATTTAGAATTTTTGCCAATATGCCATATACAGATTAAAGGAGCACCTGGAAAGCAGCAAGAGCAGTTTCAGAAAGTTACTTCCAGGGACAGTGAGATCATCAAAAGAGAAAGATAGGAATATGAAGGGTAATAAATCTATGACAATAACAAACCCTATTGGTAGGAGCAGAATATCCATATTACATAAATACAGCAGCTGAAGCTTGACATGGTCTTTTCTGTTTTATTTAGAAGTGGGCTAAAAAACAGAAAACCAGAAAAAATAAGATTTTTCAGATTCTAACTCCTTAAAGATCTGAAAACAGCTTAATTTTTACATTTTAAAGCAATTAAAATTCTTTTATTTCAAATGTGAAACAAAGATATTGATTGATCATATTGTGTCTCTTAACAAGTTGGGTTTCATATACTTCAAAATGCCTAGGAATCAAACTTTTTTTTTTTTTTAAACTGGAGTAATTAAGCAAAGATACATCTTTCAGACAGCAATCTGATAATGGATGAAGGACACAATCTGGATTCTCTATCTGCATATCTGAGTGACTGAGAATTTTAGGAAAAAATCATCATTTCTGCGTAGGAGCTTCAACACTACTTACCATCTACATTTGCTTTCCTCTGATTCTCTCCAGCTATAGTTTTAAAACTTAAATATTCTCCCAAAGCCTTGTACTTGAGCATATTCTTACATTCTCAGAAGATGATCTTTTTTTCTTGTAAGGTTTTGAGGCTTCCATGAATTACATTTCTAAATACCCAATTTTTACCCCCAAGATAAACACCTGTTCTATATTCTTAGCCATTTTTCACTCTTTTCCCAAAGTTTGATGGAGGAGGTTTGAGGGAATCCTACCCACTATGCCCTTGATCCATTCACCCTACAGTCTCTAGGACTTTTCTTTTATACTTACTTGTGCTGTCTCCTATATGGCTTTGAACTCAAAATTCTCCTTTCTATTCTCAAACACAATAAAAGCATTAAATATATTATCTGAATCATTACAGAACCAAGTTAGGACATCAAATGTGGAATCAAAATAATTCCTTATCACCTTCAATTTTCAAGACGAGCAAAATCTTATTTTCCCCTTAATGCTGCTCAAAAACATCATGTAAACCCTTTTCTCTCTTAGTCCTTAATTAAAAGTTAATAACTTTTCAATCACGTCATTTCAAAACTCTTCTAAATATTTTGTCTGTCTTTAATTTGCTACATTATTTCATCTTAACTTTCTGTAGACCTTCTGAAATACATGGCTAATCAGTTCCTTTCTCTTCTCTCACTTCCATTTTAAGACTCTCCAATGATTTCTCTTTACTTTAAATCAAAGCACTTGGAGATCAGACTTGAAGAGATGGAACTAAAATTTGAAAGAAAAGCAGACATTCTGTTATTTGGTGTTGTTTTCATACTGCCTTCTTTTAAAGACCTAATCAACTTTTAATATATATGGTCAGCCAAAGCCAATTTAATTTTCAATGTTCTTTGCAAGAAGTATTATTTTTTGTTAACTTTTTCTTATTTATGATAAATTGAATGGTCAAAAGAAATAAAAGCAACCTTGTGAATTTTGGCTTGAGAAATAATCATAGTTGTCTCTTCTTATTCATGTGGAATGTATTCTGAGACCCCCCATTAAATGCCTAAAACTACAGATCATATCTAGCTCTATATGCACTCTTTTTTCCATGCACATATGACTATGATAATGTTTAACTTATAAATTAGGCATGATAAGAGATTAATTATAATTAATGATGATGTAGAATGACTGTAACAATTTACCATAATTAAAGTTATGTGAATGTGGTCTCCCTCAATATATCTTATTATTCTGTCTTCACACTTATTCTTCTTGGAAAGCTGTAAGACTATACAGTGCCGATGTGACAAGATAATGGTGAGTGGCTAAACTACTGTGATGTAGCACTAAGAATTCACGACCCTCTCCATGAATCCCTGGGAAGCCATTCTGAGCACCATGATGAAATCTCTCCTCATCCTCTTTCATCCTTCCTGGTACATCAGTCATCTCTTTGTCTAGAATATCCTTATGGTATATACTAATTAATTATTAGTCATAGGATATCCTTATTGGTTATCAAATCACCTGTCACCATATTGTAGAATTGTGAAAAGCATCCTATTTAAAAGTTATAGATTTCTTATTTCTGTAATTTTCTATTTAATATTTTGTACCATGATTGATATTTGAAACTATAGAAAGAAAAATGTAGATAAGAGGTACTGCTCTAAAAGACTTTGAAATATGGCTGAATCATTTGCCATTTTTCATAAAAGAAGAAGTTATTCATTGTATTTTCCTTTGCTTGATTCTTTGATTGTGATTCTTAGGGTACTAGTAGTGGAGAGGAGTACTCCAGATATTTACAAATAAACAAGTACATGTTTAGCTATAGATCAGACCCAAGAGTTCTATGACTAACAGAGTTTTGTAGAAAACAGCAAGAGTTCTACTTTAAATAGGGCTGAAAATGATCAAAATGAAATTTTGTAGTTGCAGGACAGAATACATAGAGGAGAATTCAAAATGGGTTCAGAATACCAAAGAGAAGAAAAAAAAATCTGATAATATGAATTTATTTGACATTTTTTTTGTTAAGTTTTATAGCTAACAAGGGAAGTTAATGTCAAACTCATTTTCTTTTTCTCCTGGCATAAGTACCAAAAACCTCAAATAAAATTGCAGATCTAGGCATTTTAATGTTTTATTTTGCTCACTACTTTTGGGTCATTCAAAATAGTGTGTCAAACTAAATGAAATTGGAACACTGATATAAAATCATTAAAGCAAAACTTAATTTTAAGGCAAATTACTGAGGATGTTCCAAAGAATGAATAAAAATTGTGAGCCATAATTTTCTCACTTCCTGGTACAGCCTTCCACAGACCTCTTTCCTGACAGAAACCTCTTATTTCCTGGATGACTTATACAAATGTACCACACTAGCTTTCTCTAAGTGCATATCTGATCATTCCTAAAAGGAAAGTTGAAAGTTCTCCTTTGGACTTAAGTCTACCTGACATAGAAGATAATGAATGTATACATTCATTAAATTCCAAATGCTTTCTATACATTATTAAACTTTAATGAGAATAAATTATTAATTAATTATATTATATCCTCACAATAAAAGACAATGCAATGTGTTTTATTGTGAGGATGTCTAAGTAAATCATCCATTTTCTAATTGTACTTTTTCTCTGGTTTCTCATTTCAGTCTTATGTGTCAAAACTAGTATCTCACTATTATTTTAAGATCTATTTTTCTGTTTATTAAAAGTTTTGGTATATTCCTATGCTAATTTTTCATTCATAGTCATTTTCCATAAACTTCTATTATTCTACTAGCTGAATATTTTAAAATATTTTTGTGAAAATACCCCTTTGCTTTCAATTTACATTGCAATTTTCAAATTTTATGTATTTATATTATTGTAATTATAATTATTATTTTATTTTAAACCAATAATGTGTATAATCAGTTTTTTATTTCTTTTATGGATTTTAGAAATGGTTTCTTATTTAGAAATTTCTTACTACAAAAACTTGCATAGTTTCTTTGAATAATATATTTAGTATATGCTTTTTGTATTTGATTGTTTTATACACATAGAATGCATTTTGCAGTGTAAAATGAGAAAACTAGTTTGTTTTCTCCAAATAGATGGGCAAGTGGTTCCAAAAATCAATAGTGGGACAATTCATTGATTATTCATTCTTATTTATTGAACTTACTATGTAACATTCACTGACAGAGAACATTAAATACTTCTGTTGAAGATGGGAATTGCTTTCCTCCCTGATATTAATAGAAACATTTCTCACAGTTTACAAATAATTTTGATATTATTTGAAATATTATTTTAAGGAAACATCTACTTATATGAAAATGCACATATTTTGAAAAAACATCAGGAACAGTTCTTACACATTAAAAATATAGCATCTGTTAAAATACTACTATTTTTAATTTTGAGTTATGTTATAGAATTCTTTAAATTTTATCCCTGTTTTGCCAAAATTAATATCACTGCAAACTTTAATGTGCATTTATTTTCCAATCTTTTCTCTAAGATCTTCTAATTCACATAATTGCTCAATACTTATGTGTAGACATTTTGTGCAGTTATTGTCACTTATTTTTATACATATTATGCTGGTTTTAAAAAGTAGTAATTTATTTTTCTTGCTGTGCTGACGATTGAACCCACAGCTTCATGCATGCCAGGCAACTGCTCTACCATTCCCTTGTCCCCATTCCCTCCTCTTTTCTGGGATAAATAAAAAGAAATAATTTGTTTCTTAATAAGTAAAGGTAATTTTGCATGAATTTTTTTTTAGAAATGACTAATTTTAGGTCTGGATTACATAATATGCCAGATAAGCCTAGGGACAATTTTCAATACAAAAAAGAAAGAAAGAAACCAAAAACAACAACAACAACAAAAAAAAAACTGAAGGAGAGAAACATATTTCTAGATGTGGAAGTATTCTATTTCTATTATTTTTATAATATTCTAAATTCATTGAATTTATCCTTCAGAATTTTATCTTTGCTATTTTTACATTGTACATTATCATTGTTTTCTTTATAGACTTTTTTCTTAATTTTCTGCAAACAGTGCAAAGCATCAAGTTATTTTATAGTCTGTTTATCCCAGTTTTACTTAATAGCTCAAATACATACCTTCGTAATTAGCTCATGGAAATTTTTCAAGAATGAGATTTCTGAAACATTACAGTATGGTCTGATATTTGGGTATATTTTACTATAGTTACTATCTAAAAAAATTAGCAGTGGGTTCTCGTCTTTCTGGATTTAAATGTCTATCACTGGTAATCTGTTTACTCAATACTGTGTTCTCAGAGTTTCTTTCTCTAAATACAGTAGAATAGAAAGGTGTGAGTGATTGAAGAGTGTAAAATACCAAATTACCTTTCACAGTACATAGGGAGGGCTTGTTTACTTTGAAGGTCTCAGATATGTAGGGATTCTTAGAGGATTATATACAAGTGGAGTGACAACAGATTTTCCAATATTTTTACTATCTGCTCATGTGACCAAGATTGAGCATGCGTGAGGTGATAGCTGGTCAAATCCAAGTAAGTTGTCACTGTAGCTAACTGCCTTTATCTTTCTGTGTATTTCAAAGGTTGGAGAAAGTCAGATAGACCTTGAGACTGTTTCTTTAGTTCAAAATCTCAGCATGTCAAATACCATACTTATGAATGT
This sequence comes from Callospermophilus lateralis, assembly GCF_048772815.1. Taxonomy (NCBI): domain Eukaryota; kingdom Metazoa; phylum Chordata; class Mammalia; order Rodentia; family Sciuridae; genus Callospermophilus; species Callospermophilus lateralis. The sequence continues at coordinate 68,534,365 of NC_135318.1, read as the reverse complement.
TTGTTGAACCTACATCACACTATTTTAAATGTTAAAAATCCCTAAATTCATCACACAAATCTTGAAAGTTATTTGCAGTATTAGGTATGTGCATATGTACATGTGTGCTAGTAGCAGTTGCTTCTTTAGGAATATTCATTTAGTTTTTTTTTAATGTACATACTCCAATGTAACCTGGTGTTAGTGAGGCCTAAACTAAAGTGACATATCCCAGAAATACAAGATTATCATAAGGGCTTTCCATCTCTTGTTCTATGAGGACAGGGATTCAAATATAAACTCTTTGAGATCCTAAATCTTTAGCAAGGAATTGTCAAAATAGGTGCACTGAACTACTATATATATATAATATATATATATATATATTTAATATAAGGCCAATAGATTGAACGCTAAAAGCCAGATGTGAAAAATTACAAGTTGAAGATAAGATTTAGAAACTGAGAATTTCTGCAGTGACAATAGTGGCTTTCTATGGATTACTTGTGACCTTAGAAATGAGTGGAAAGGCAATTAATATTGAGTATATATTAAAGTAAACTCTGTATTTTCATAGCTGCTGAATACTGCAACTGCAAAGCCACATTAAACTTCATTTCAAAACATTATTTAACTTAGTCAGGAATTTGGTGAAAAATCATGCAGCAAAGAAACAAAGACTTACATCTTTTCACAATTCATATGAAAAAATAAAACACCTTGGAGATTTCTGCCTGACATCTCACCAGCAAATATAAATGTCTATAAAAAGATGCCAAAAAATTCAAAGAAACATCTGTACATTGCTTCAGAAAATGGCTACTACTGCTTTCATTGAAATGCTGATTCAGAAAAATTTGAATATAAATCTGAATTATTTGTAGAATGTATGAAACTGATTTTCACTACCTAACCACCAAGCAGGCAGTTCCCCAAAAATCTATTACCAGGTGTTACCTATGGATACTACTTTCTCAGTGCTTCTCAACATCACAATTGTCATTACAGCCCAAACTATCATTACTCATCCTAGAATGTTTGCAGTTATTCTCTAATTGCTTGACAGAATGCAGGTTTAGCTTTTCAGTGCAGTCTGGGTGAAGTAAATATGACATCTTACTCTCCTACTCAAAATAATTCAATGACTTACCATTTTTTTATATTGAAGCTTAATTATCTTAATGAAGCTTAAGAGCCTACCTTTATCTGTCCCAGTATATCTTCTTGCATCATTGTTAATATCAACCACTCCGTCTCCAGACCTTTTTCTATCTTTATGAATTCACCAATCTCTACCAAATGCCTGGCACAATGCTGTTTTATCAACAATTTTTGAATGGGGCAAATCTAGTCTAACTCCTTTTCAAGGCAGAGAAACATCAAAGGGAGTGGTAAGAGCTATAAAAATAAAGACAAAAGATTTTTATCTTAGGAGCTAGAAACATATCTGGAAGCAGTCCTTGGTGAGTTCTTTGTGGCCTGAGGATCCCTTAGGTTTAGGACAAAAGGCAAGTGGCTTTATAACTCTCCTTTAAAAGAATCATCTTGGTATTCAACAGAATATTAAAGGTTAACATTTAAGCAGCTTGTGGAAAGTCACAAAGTTATGGAAAGTAGGAGAAACTTGACTATAGCTATACAAAAACTATGACAAGGAAATTAACACAGAGAATAATTTGAAGAAAGGTTGGAATCACCTCATTAAAGATCCTGAATGCCAAACTGAAAATATGGGACATATAGTGTAGTTAATAGAAAGTTGTTATATGGAAAATGATGTGATAACAGTTTTTTTTACAAGATAACTCAGGGAAGATTATAAAAGATCCACTAGATTGGGAAATGTTTGCTGGAAACAAAAAAGTGAGTGAGTCAAGGGTAGTCATTCAAACAAGAGTCTTGGTGAGACAAAATTGCATAAAGTATGTAGGTTGGCCTTTTCCTCAATTTATGGAAGCATTAACCTTAAGGTGTCAGTTGAAGTTCAGATTCCAGCTTTAGAAAATACAAAGTAGGAGACCTCAGGAGAATTGTTTAACCTCTTTGGCTCTTGTTCTTTTTTTATCCATGAAATAGGGATAATAGTGGTAAATTTGAAAACATCTCCAAATATTATGGGAAATATGTGAATGTAAGCTCCTAAATTAAATAGATGGTTAATTATTTATACTTCTTATAAGTACATTTAAAGATAATATTTTGAAAAGTTAATTTCTGAACGTTTCTTCTCTTCTACATATAATTCAACAAAATGGTATGGACTTGTTTTTCTTAATCACTTGTCTATAATGTTTTTCCCCTGTAAGTATATATTCAGGGTTATGGATCTGGGCTCTTTCTGTTTCTCATATTCTCTTTACCACAACAGCATTACATAAAATCTGGTCACAGTAAGGAAGTTGAAACAGAAATCAGATAGAAATCTGTTTTGCTTGGGATTCAAAATGAGGATTTCTCTTAAGTGTTTACACATATGTCTCCATCTGTATTTGTTGGATCACATTCTTTTCCCTCACTTTTAACTGCAGCAATTCTTCAAGGCTGAAAGCGAAAGTTGCATCATAGTTCAACCAATGACAGGATGAGAGTCTGTTTTTGGTTTTTAGCAACCTCAGCCCTTTGGTGGTAGGAGAGAAGATTCCCCTTTAGCACACACTGAAAAGCTCTCACATTGGTTATCCACATCTGGAGATGAGAAATTGAATTTTTGATCTCATCCTTTTCCTTTGTTACATTGATGAAGCCAGAAACAACCAACCGACATTATTATATTCAATAGTTTTTTTAGAAATGTTCAAAATTACCATGTATAGAAGTCACTGAACTCCTTGCCTATCACAGGTGGCAAATTACAATCATTGAAGGTATTTACTTTGCATATCTGTTTAAATAGTTTATGCCATGGATGATCGGAGCTCTGCACACTACCAGCACGAAAGGTTTTAACAAGTGTAGGCAGAACCAATTTAGAGCGCCAACTCCAGAAACCACAAAACCATCTGAGGAAATTCATTCTTATAATATGTTTCACTAGAATGACTCCTGGTAACAAAATCTATATTAGGGCCTCTCTAGAGTTTCATTCATATATATATAAGATTTTTACATATATAGTTATACATACATATATATGTCATATATATTATAATTATGTATATTACATATCATACATTATTATGTTTACATTATGTTACATGTAATAATATATTAATTATATATATTACATATAATTATAAAATGGGAAATTATTAGATTGGCTTCCAAGATCAGAAGCTGGATAGTCTCATAATGGTTACCTGCAGGTTGGGGAGCTGGAGGAACCAGTAGTTACTCAGTTCAAGAAACTGGATCCTCAGAAGAAGAAGGACCAAAGATGTAGTCCTAATCTGAGACTGAAGGCCTAAAAACTATTCAGAGAGTCTGTTTTGGAATAGTTAGGAAGTTCAAGTTCAGTGTTCTCAGGTGATCACAGCAGCCACCCAAGCACCATTCAAGAGGAATAGAGCTTCCGTCCATACTGATTTATTTTTCCTTTCACCTTTTCCTCTGCAGGTCCCCAGCACATTGGCCTGTGCTGTCACATTCCGGATGAGCTTGTCCCTCAGTTTGCTGTCCCACGTGCCAATCATCTCTGAAAACACCCTCATTGACACACCCAGGTGTCTCTTAATCCTACCAGATTAACCATCACATGTAGACCAGTTAGGCATTTGTTGAACACCATTGGGAAAAACAAATAAATAAGTTTATTCTGAGATAATGGCCATGGCATGTAGATAACAAGATTTGTAAAGTTCAGTTTTGAGGTAGAATTGGCCCCAGTGAATATACATGGAGAGATTATATAACACAGCACATGCTGGTGTTACTGAACAGTATTATAAATAAATATGAGAGAACAGGTTTGTGAGAAAGGGATGTGATAGAGTTCAGGAGCACCCAATACTGGTAACTCTCTGTATATACAGCAGGTTTGGGTTTGTAATTATAAGGGCATTTAATCTTTAACTAGAAAACTGACTAAGGGTACCTCGTACTCATCAAGTGGCCAAACCAAAGGACATTTTGTCATTTTAAAAACTACCTACTCAAATGTTATTTGTTGTACAAATATTTCTTCCAAACAATTGTCCGTCAGAACTGAAATAACTGCCCACCTTTGCCCAAGTAAAAAAAGCTCCCTGAAATCTGATCTGAAAATGAAAGCACATCATGATAGGAAATCTAATAAGCAAAGAATTCCTAACTGTGCTATTGTTGAAAAACCCCAAGGGAGGTAAGAATTATCGACAGTGGGTTGCCTTGTGGCTGTGCCTCACCTTGAATCTAGTGAGGAAGATGACCATCTGCTCTTTCAGGAGGCACACTCCTGAGCTATTTTTTTTCCTTGTTTCAAAATGCTCCTATTAGGTATAGGTAATAGTTACTTCTTCCTGAGGTATCCATCTCATTGGGTCTTAAACTGGTACTTTGAGCAACAATTCACCTTTGAGATCAAACTCCATTCAGAAATGTATTGAAAAGTAGAGAATGGAATCAATTTATTATAACCTCACATTTTATTAAATTATGCTATTATTTTCAATGAAATACAATATACCTCCACTCACTTCTCTAAATTAAGATACTATACAGCACAAATAAAATCATCCTCATTGAGAGTTATTTGTGGATACTAGAATTGCAATCTGGGTAAACAAAAATTCAAGTAATCTTAAAACAGTGCTCTGAGATTTTATAAGATAGTGACTATTTTTATCACTTTAAAATGAAGGGGGTTATAAGGATATAAACAGCATTATTGTTAGTAAGAAAAGATATTCATAAACGTTAAGTTGCCCTATAAGAAAAGAACTAGGTGCTCTTTCAGTCTCTAGTATTTTGGGAAAGGGGATCTGTTGTATAGGTCAGCAGAGGTTAACAATATTTCAGGAAACCATTGGCTTAGCTCTGTGTAAAGGTCAGCTCACGTGGGGAATGTAGATGTGTCTGCAGATTGGTTCAAAGTGTTAGCTGCAAACATATCTCCAATCTAATCAATAATGGCCTCCCAACTCCATTGTAAATGTCCTAAATTAGTGCTACTCCATTTGATTTTTTTCCCTTAGTAGTACATATTGCTTTATGAGGGGTACTGCTTTTGGTAAGAGAGTTCTATGTCTCTGACTAAATTAGGATATTCTTTTTTATAAACATAACGTTTATTAGTCCTTTAGAATTATTCATAATATTGGGTTCATTTTGACATAATTATATAAGCATGGCATTTAATTTATCCTAAATCAGTCCCTATTACTCCTCTTTCCCTCTCTTCCTCCCTTCCCCTGTTCCCTTTCCTCTATTCTGCTGGTCTTTTTTCTATTTATGCACATTTTCTAAAATTAATGCATTATGCATATACAGAAAGGCAAAATTCACTGTGGTATGTTCATGTATGTACATGAGATAGTTTGATCAATTTCATATCATTGTTCCCCCATTTTCTGGTATATCTTCCCATGCCTTCAGTACCCTTCATCTACTCTACTGATCTCAATTCTATTTTCATAAAATCTCCCAACCCTTCTTTTTTTCTATTGCATGTGAGAGAAAAGATTTGACTCTGGACTTTCAGGGTCTGACATATATCACTTATCATGATGGTCTCCCACTCCATCTATTTGCCAGGTGATTCCATAATTTTATTCTTTTTTATGGCTGAGTAAAACTCCACTGTGTACATATACCACATTTTCTTTGGGTGGTGACAGGCATCTGAGCTTGTTGCATAACCTGACTATTGTGAATTGTGCTGCTATGAACATTAATGTGCCTGTATCCTAATAGTAGGCTAATTTTAGATCTTTGGATATAAACTGAAATGTGGGATAGCTGGATCATATTCTTTTCAAGAATCTCAATACTGCTTTCCAGAGTGGTTGTAATAATTTGAAGTTCCACCAACAATGTATGAGTGTATCTTTTCCCCCAACATCCTCATCATCATTTTAAGTTATTTTTTTATTTAATTGATTTTATTTTTAAAATACAGGACAGCAGAATGCATTACAATTTTTATTACACATATAGAGCACAATTTTTCATATCTCTGTATATAAAGTAGGTTGACACTCAATTCGTGTCTTCATACATGTATTTTGGATAATGATGTCCATCACATTCCACCATCCTTGCTAACCCCCTGCCCCTCCCTTTCCCTCGCACCCTGCTTTCCCTATCTAGAATTCATCAATTCCTCCCATGCTCCCTCTCCCTATCCCCACTATGAGTCAGCCTCCTTATATCAGAGAAAACATTTGGTTGTTTTTTTTGGGATTGACTAACTTCACTTAGCATTATCTTCTCCAGTGCCATCCATTTACCTGCAAATGCCATGATTTTATTCGCTTTTATTGCTGAGTAAAATTCCATTGTGTATATATGTCACATTTAAAAAAATTGTAGTTGTTCACAGACCTGTATTTTATTCATTTACTTATATGTGATGTTGAGAATCAAACCCAGTGCCTCACACATATCAGGCAAGGGCTCTACCACTGAGCCACAGCCCCAGCCCTATGTCACATTTTTTTTTTTATCAATTCATCCACTGAAGGGCATCTAGGATGGCTCCACAGTTTAGCTATTGTGAATTGTGTTGCTATAAACATTGATGTGGCTGTGTCCCTTTAGTATGCTGTTTTTAAGTCCTTTGGGTATAGTGTGAGGAGAGAGATAGCTGGGACAAATGGTGATTTCCAAGGAATCTCAATTTGATCTACTTAAAGTGGACTTTTGTGCAGGGTGAGAGACAGAGATTGAGGTTGATTCTTCCACCTATGGATACCCAGTTGTTTCAGCACTATTTGTTCTCCACTATATCAATGTGGATTTGCACCTTTGTCTTCTACTTCCTTGGTCTTCCTATATATTTTGGTACCAATACTAAGCTCTTTTGATTTGTTTGCTTCCCGCCCCCCCCCCCCCATAGCTGAATACAGAAACATGAGGTTTGGATTGCAATGCATCTGAGATCACTCTTCTTTCTCAAAATTGCTTTGTCTGTTCTGGGTCTCTTATTCTTCCAAATGAATTTTAGAACTGTGTTTTTTTCCTAGTTCTGCAAAGAAGTTGATTGGTGTTTTGATGGGGGTTGCATTGATTCTATAGAATGCTTTTAGTACTGTGACTATTTTGATTAATTTTAATTTTTCCATTCATGAACATGGGAAATCTTTCCAGCATTTAAGATCTTTAATATCTTTCTTCAGTGTTCTATTGTTTTTTTTTATTATGGAGGTCTTTCATTTCCTACATTAGATTAATTCCCAAGTATTTTAATTTATTAAGATTATTCTAAATGAGGGTATTTTTGAAAGTATATATTTTTTTTAGAAAAAAATCTCTTTTATTAGTCCTTTTTCTTGGATTACTGAGTGAAAAAAAGAATGGCTCATTTAACTCAGACAATGAGCTATGAAAAGCCTCCCACTATGACATTAAAAACCATTAAATTTTTACCACTTGCTTGGTGACTTTTGAGAATCAAACTAAGAGTATAAGGGTTCAATTGATAGGGAAACATACCTAAGTTTCTGGTAAGAACTAGATTTTCAACCTCAAATTTAAAAGGAGAAGCTAACACCAAAATTCTTTGCATATGAGGGATTTGCATATGAAGTGATCTTTTTATATTTATTTTTAAATTGTAGTTGGATACAATTTACAATTAATTAATTAACTAATTATTTTTTATGTGGTACTGAGGATAGAACCCAGGACATCGCCCATGCTAGATGGGTGCTCTACTGCTGAGACACAACCCAAGACCCTGAAGTGATGTTTTCAAAATGCCTTTTACTAATGAATAAGTAGAGGATGTGACAGGTTAAAGAATTTTCTTTGTTAATTTAGTTTATAAGCACATCTATATATTTGATATTATTCCATTTTAACTTTCTTATCTTAAAAGCAGAGTAAATACATGTATATTATTATTGTGTAAAATGATGATGATGAGATGATGCTTGTTCATAATTTTTGAAAAATTTAAGTACCCTGGTAAATGAATTCTTTAGACAGACCAGGGGTAGCCAAACAAAAGAAAAAAAATCAAGCTTTATAATAAGAATTACTTCCTAAAATCTCTAAAGCCAAGGGAGCAAATTTGTTCCTGCTTTGTAATGGAACCATTTATTACACTCAGGTACTGCAAATCCTCAGTATCCTTATTCTGAACACTAATTCTGAATTCCTGTTTACCACACTTTTAGAAGTGTATCATGAAGTTTTATAGGCTATTGTTTTTAGTAAGTCAAGAATATTTCTGACCAAATTCCTGAATTGTTAGTTTCAATTCACTGATGACAGACATTTATGAAATATCTAAACATTTTTTAAAATATTTATTGTCACAGAGCAAATATTTTATAGCTGGAAGAATTTTCCTGATCTAGGTAGTTTTGAAAATATTATTTTGTTGTATTTATTTTTTAGTTGTAGTTTAAGATAAGAAAGTTCAAATGGAACTATATCTACAAATGTAACCACTTAAAATTAGAAAGAGAGAATAAAACGCCTACAAGAACAGTATGTTTACGATGTAGATATGCCTGAATCCTTTTGGAGCTTATGATGATAAAGAAAGGGAATTCTCAGTGGAGTGTGACTTCATATATAAAAATTCACTTCCAAATAGTTTATGAAAGCAAACCCAATAGCCAGAAACTTTGAACTATGATTTAAAAGGAATTATCACCTCAAAAATGAATTTCTGGTCACATCCAAGCCTCAAAGGATAAATGCAATGATAATCATATAAAGCACTTAATAAGCGAGATTAAGGACCTTTTATAAAAAATCTGTATTTTATTTCCCTTTTATTTCTTGCTTGCTTCCTTCTTTTGCTCTCTTGCTCTCCTCCTTTTTTTCTTTTTAATTTCTAAGAGATTAGGAGAGATACATACAGTAGTCCTTTTTTCCATAAAAGATACATTCAAAGACTCTCATTAGATGCCCCTAATCTTAGGTAGTACTTTTGGTAAACTTTAATTTATAAGCTTGACATGTAAGAAATTGGCAATCATTGATAAAATAGAACAAGCATAACAATATGTTATACTAAAAGTCATGTGAGTGTAGTCTGTCTCATAGTATGCTGTTGTACTGTACTCCCCTTTTTCTTGAAATAATGTGACATGACCTAATACCTGTTTGTCATCAGGGGGATTTGCCTTTAACAAAGGCCAAACACATTGTATCTTTCCACAATGTCAGAATTTATTGAATAGCAATAAATTCACAGGGTAACCCACTTTCAGTTATTGCAATTCAACAAGCACTCATGGGACACCTGATAGGTATAGCCATGCAATCACAGATTCTTTTATTCCAATCTTAATTACTAATATCTATAACACTCATCTCACAGCATACATTACACAATGATTACATATATCATTGTGTAAAGTGTGAAGTGTAACTTGAGTTCTATCTAGTATATAAATTGGATGCTAAATATTGTGTATATCACTAAATTGTAGCATATACGTAGGCTATGATGATTAATTAATAATTAAAATACAATATCAACATGTACACTAATGTATAGTATGTATATTATAGTAATTAATATATTACATATTTATAATAATTACGTATGTAAATTAATATGTAATTATATGTATGAATACATATATGTGCCAAAAATATTAGTATGTATATATGCTACACAAAGGCTAAGAAAGGGTTCAAGACAAAGAACTGAGAGCCAAGACAAAAATCAGATACAATGTGAAGTGTCACTGTAGGTGGTCAGGTAACATTAGAACTAGACAAGAACTTGTTCAGAGTTCAGAGCTGCAAAGTGCAGGAACTTATTTTAGGCCAAGGTCCAAATGATGGGAGTTTCAATTTCATCTTGGAGTGGGTCATTATGTGGTCATCAGAGAGGAGAAATTGTACTTGCACGGTGCTGAAACCCAAGGACAGAAGATTAGAGGTTTGTCACTGGGTGAATTTTCTTGACAAGGTTCATGGTGAGTGACCAGGTGATGGGATCAGTATGGCACCATGTCCAGTCTCTGTGGGGGCATCAGGACTCTTTTTCTAAATGGGTTTTAATTGAGGGGTTTGCATCTTTTGACGTTGATAAGCTCCTGTGTCTGGTTGTTCCTTATATGATTTGGAATGTCCACATGTCCGTGTACTCCTTGATTTAGTTCAGTAAGTTGGCATGTAAATGTTACTTTATCAATCTGTGCCTTATGGTGGTGCTGAGCAGATGGTGATTGTTTACTTGTACAAGCAAGGTGCAGAGTCGTTCTACCTTGGCACTTGCACTCAAAATAAAATAGCTCATAGAAAACTACTGCTTTACAAAATAGTACAAAATAGAGAAATTCAGGGTTAGGCACAGTCTGACAACTACTGATCTATACATGATGGAGTAACTCAGAGCAAAGCACAGCCTGCTCTCCTCAAAAATGTGATTAGATAAAGTTGAGAATGCCATAGGCTTTGTAACCGCAAAATATGATTCTTTTCCTAGAGAGTTTTTATCTTTTTACTCCAAGGATACACTTTATGGCTTGACTAAAGTATATACACTACTTGGGATGCCTCAATTTCCAGCATCACTAGTTTTGCATTAGAACTATAATTAACTAAAATAGAGATTATTTGAACATACCATCCAGACAGTGAATCTGATCATCCAAAAGACTATTAATTGGCTAAAAGACTGGTAGTGCATCCAACACAGACACATCGGGTAATGGGATGCTTTATGTCCTGGGCATGTTGGGATGGGACAGTTAAAGATTTCATCATGCTACTCAGAACATAATTTAAAACTGATGAATTTTTTATTTCTGAAATGTTCCATTTAATATTTTTGAACCATGGTGGACTGCAAGTAAGAAGCTAATGTATAATCAAGAAAGAAAATTAAAAGAAACTTGCAAAACAGTAGAGGAACATTGTCAGTACAACATATGTTCAGAATGAGATGTGGCTTAAAGGGGTATTAAACATTAGAACAGTGGTTCTTCAGTCATGTTTTTGGTGGGAAGATGAACAGCAAGGAAGGTCAACTGCTTGAGGCAGGCACGGTTGTTTTAAGTCAAAAGGGAAAGAAGCCTGTGCTACTCTAATTTTTCTATTACCACTAGCAAGTAGAAAGCTCTTTAAACTTAAGAGAGGGATAAATATATAAAAGACAGAATTAAATTCTTAAATCAGGTATTGCAAACTTTAATGCCTTGAGGCACTAGACAGATAACATAAATTAGAGAGGCAGACAACGTGTAAAATAAAATGGGGAGAGTATAGAACTGAGAGCAATTCTTATCTGAAGGGATTTATATTTCATTATAAAAATTAATAACACATTGTAAGGGGGAAATGCTGTGCAGTGACTGCTCCCTTTTCTGCTATTCATTATATCTAAACTATTGGAAATATTTCTGGACTTTTGATTCCAGTATCTTAGTATAGAAGATGTTATGGGAAAAAAAAAACATCATATAATACACATTAACATTAAATATATTCTGGAAAATATCTAGAATTTTATTGGTTGATTATGGTTTATTAATTTCGCTTTTTTTTCTGTTGAAAAAATATTAAGTAATAGAACCTCCAGGGGGAGGTGGGAGCTAGAAGTCAGAGGGTTAAGCCAGCATAGATCTGAAGCTGCTCTGGAGCCTACATGAATACTGATAAACTAAAAGAATGTTTCAGTGGTTATTCAGGCAGCAGGAGACAGGGTATCCCTTGCAATGAAAAGAATTAAGATATTCACCTAAAACTGGACCTCATCTCATGGAAATGTCACCACTTTGCCTGGGGAAAAAGACCTCACAGACTGCAGACCCCATCGGTCTATGAGGTCACAAAGGTATCTTTTGAGAATTAAGAAGCACTGTCTCTTCTCAAATGGATTTATGATTTGTACTTACTTTCTTTGTATAGTCATAGATTACCCCAGAAAAACATTACCTTGAAGTGGCCCACAAAAGCAACATGATGCTCAGATGAAAAAATGAGTAAAGTAGTAGAAATAAATTCACATATTTATGTATTTGAAATTGGAGACTAATGTGGGATACATAAAGTATTTAAGAAGTACTATTGGGACAATAATAAAATGTAATTGGATTCTTATTCCATGCTACATAAAATAATTAAAAGGTAGGTAATGAAGTACTATCTATGGCAAGAAAATTTGAAATTTTCAGGATCAAATATGCAAAAATATCTTCAAAATTTTTGACAAAAAATTTCTTGATATAAACACTTAAAGTATGATTGAAATTACTGATTTATCGACTATTTTTAAAATTAATTAGTGGCAATGAAAATAATTAAAACATGATTGTATCAAGAAAAGATAGTTGCAATGTATTTACCAATTTCTGTTTAGATAAATTCTAATATATCTTACATATATAGCAAAACTAAAAATTAATAATATAATTCAAAGAATAGTACAAAAGAAAACAATCTCCAAATGAGGAGAATTGAACTACTAATAAATATTTGAAAGGAATATCAATTACATTTTTAACCAGATATATTATTCAAAAAATATACACATCTAAGAACAAGCATTTTTTCAAATTGTAATAATATCAAAGTATAGTAACATAACTATTATAACTATTATAGTCTTTAAGAGGAAATGTAACTTAGTGCATTCATCTAGTCTATAATTGGAAAGAAAGTAACAAATGTGAAAAATCTATATACCATTACCCAACAATCTTGAATTCATAGCCTAGAGAAAAATCTCATCTATGTTCATAAGCTGACATCTGCAGAAAAAAACTTTTCTGATATTTAAAAGTTAGAAACAATAAAAATGTAAGTTAACAAAAGAATTCATTCAAAAACATAGTATATTTATGCAATGAAAATCCCCATCATTAAGACAGAACTGCAAATATCAAATTTGAATTCTCAAATTTACTTTTTTTTGTAAGCAAGTGTAAAAGACTGTTTTTGTAATTGTGCATGTGCGCACATGTGTATGTGTGTGCCTGAGAAAAAGAGAGAGTGGGAATTATAAACCAGAGCACTGCAGTAGATGAGAATTTGAGGATGGATATTACACTTAGTATGTGGGGAGGAGGAGGAACGTGCATGGAAGGAAGGGTTTTAAGGTATTCTGCTAAATTTTAATGTTAAGTTAGGCTAACCTAATGGGCATTCACTGTATTATTTTTCTCATATATTTATTTAAATATAACTTATAATGTTGCACAGAGTAATATTATATACTATTATATAGTATACTCTCTAAATTTCCATACTGATTAGTTCTCACCTAACTCTTTCCTAAGAAGGAAATTAGGTTCAAGATCACAAATGGCTGTTACTTTATAAATCAAAACAATGGGTTTTCACCATTTCCTTGGTAGTTTTATGCATAATTATTTCCTTCTTCATTGTATTAAAATGTATTTAAATACAAAACAATGTACTTCATGATAAAGTTGTGTGAACACCTTAATAATTTTTTCTTCTTTCTTTTTTTCTACTCTAGTTTAAAAATAAGGATGATAGATTACTTATCACTGACATATTTTCCCTTTTTCGTACACGTTAGGCTGTTTTTGCCCTTGTACTTCATATTTGAAATTTTTCTCAATGTCATCAAGTTTACTTATCTTTCATTCCTTAATGTCAAGTCTGCTGATAAGCGCTGTGTGAATTTACTTAATTTTACTTTTTTCATTATTTTTAGATCTAGATGCTCCATTAGAGTTTTTATTATTTTTATTTCTTTCCACATATGCTCACAATATTTAAGCCTTTAATAAATTTATAGTACATTTTGAAGCATTTTTTCTTCACATTCTGTTGGCTAAGACATAGCTCTTATGGAGACACTGTTTATACCACAGATATTTAGCAGAATCACTCCTCTCTGGATGATAAAGTTTGTCAATATCATGTCCAACAGACAAACATCATTTAAAAAAATTGTCAAAATAACTAATGTCAAACATGTGCAGCAGCACAATTGTTATATCCTATTAGTGGAAATGTAAATTTGTATGCCCTGCAGATGGGATGGTTTACAGCCCTCTGGTAGTTGTTCTTCCTCTAGTAATTATCTGGCTCTATGGAGTTGGCCCAATTATGCATAAATTCATATTGAACTAAAGACTCTAGGGGAGCCCTAAGCATACTTCTGGAGCCCTGATAATCTACCATGTGAAACTTATATACATCAACCTTCCAGAACCCTATTATCTATCTCAACTCGGTAAGACATCCACACTTGTTTCTCTGTGGTTTCAAAAGCAATGCCAAGTCAGAAACAAGGTGATGACTGAGCACCTAATTTGTCTCCTTTCAGGGATAACAGCTGTGCTGTCTATTGAACACTATGTAAATGCAATTCTTTCAGATATTTAGTTTTTAGCTGATTACATTTGGAGGAAAAAATCCAGTACTACTTACTCCACCATGGCTGTTCTTTTTTTTTCTTTTTAATAAATTGCCTAGTGTAATTTAAACACCTGTTTAATAAAAGAAATTCAGTCCAAACAACACAGACGTTTACAATTACTTGGTATTTAATACAAATTACATATGTATACCCAACTGTGTAGAAAGCATACAGAAAGGCTTTGATAATCCCCCCAAAGGAATTTTTCAATAATTAAAAACTATATTGTGCATATTACATAATCCCCAAATAAAGATACATTAAATTATATATACAAATGTACTTGTTGACCTAGATAGATTTTCTTAATTAGAAAAGGCTTTAATGACTGTTGCTTTTGAATCAAATACATTTGTAAACCTCTTGAGCAAGAATTTCATTTTATTTCACCTGATTCACATTTACTAAACTCATAACATTCTTTTTATTTTGATAGTAATCAGCTAAAAACTACAGATATCTTTAAGAAACCTTATGTGATTTTAGCAATTAATATGCAATATGAAGCTTACACTTGAATTTTCTTTCAAAGTTTCAAGTATATTTACTTTTAAAAATAATCATTTCCGAGATTTGATTAGGAATATTGGGTTTTGATGCTAATTTCTTGATATTATTAATTTAACTGGATGAGACTAGGAAACTAGTTATTAGCCAGAAAGGAGCATAAACTCAAAATTGAACCAGGTAAAAATGCACATCACTATTGATGATAATAATCACAACTAATACTTATAAATGCTTAGATAGGCTAGAAATTCTTCTATATATACTTTTTTTTAATCCTTACAACTTATAGGATAAGCAAGGCATTTACATCCTATTTTACTGGTGAGATAATAGAAGCTTGGCAAGTAAATATTTTTGTTCAAAGACACCAGATTGTACACTACCAGGATTCAAGTCCTGAAAAGCTGAAGGTGATAAAGTTTGAATAAACTAGATGACACTATTTAGTCTACTAAAATAGAAAGGTCTACTAACAGTAGCAAGTTATTTTGTGCCTATAGATTCCACAAGAAAGTGAAGATCTGAGTAAATAAATTCATTTAATGTTTTGGAAATGGATACAAAACCCAATAATCACTATCTGGTTTCTTTCTTGATTTCAAAGCCAAAAACTTACTGTCCAATATGGCCGCCATCTTACTAATGTCTACCAGCTCACGCTGTATTCAGGATGTTTTCTATCTTGGAGGAAAGGGATCCATTAAAAATATTCAACTATGATGACATTAGAGCAATTTGAATGATATACTTCATTCATGGAAATAATAATTGGATGACATTTGATTAAATCATTAATAAACATATTCTCCCTTCTTATCTGCAATGATGACTTAAGGAGGTTCCTAGCAAAGAAAATAAGATTATTAACACAGATAAATGAATTTTGTCTGTGATAATGAAAATGTGGATTGTGAAACAAGACTTAAGTGCATTATTTATCTATTTGATATCTGAGCCTTCCATGCTCGTTCTTCACATTATTTGTGGTTTTTGTGTATCCTCAAAAACACAATTTTAAAATAAATGTTTTTATGTTGTATTTTAGTATATTGGTATTGGAGTTCTTAGTATAATAGTATTTTTCTTTAATTGTTTAAAAAACACAGTAAAGTCATAGGGGTCTGGAATTTTTTTTACAAAAGGCATTTAAAAATATTTTTAAATGATATACGTGTAAGGTATTTGGATTATTTATTTTTTATTGAGTGACTTTGTTAGTTTTTTATTTTCAGGTATTTTAAAATTAAATTGTCACATTTATTATTTTAATAAATAATTCTAAAATTACTCCCATCATCCTTTATTATCTCTCTCACTCCAGATATTAGTAATTTGGGTTTTGGGTTCTTTCTCTCTCTCTCTCTCTCTCTCTCCGCCCTCTCAATCTTTCACATAAATTTGTTTAAAATCTTACTGATATTCTCAAAGAACCAGCCTTGACTGTATCACTTTCTTTATTATTTTGTTTTTTATTTCATTAATTCATAATCTTATTTAATTCTTCTATGTTTAATTTTCTCCAAAATATTTTAACATAGAAATTTCAATCATTGTAATTTTTATATGTATTTTAACATAAGTTTTTATGGTCAAAATTTTCTCTAAAAGTAAAATTTCCCTTGACTCTCATAAACTTTGTTATGTTTGGTTTTATTTGTATTATTTTTAGTTCTTCCAAATTTCTCTTTTGATTTGTTTTTTTTTCCTAGTTGTTATTTAGAAGTGTATATTTAGTTTCAAAATATTTGGGGATGCTATCAAATTCTCATTTAATTACATTGTGATCAAATAATACCCGGTGCATAATGTATTTCTTTAAATTTATCAAGGAATTTTTATGATTGTTATGTATTTTTCCAAATTTCCAATGCCCTTAATGAAAATTTTATCTATTTCTATCAGTTACTGGGTGTGTGATATAAAAAACCTGAATAAAATAGTGGATTTATATATTTCTTCATTTTTTTCTTCAATAGACTTTTGCTACCATATCTTTACAGTGTTATTACATAAACATTTAATTCTTGATGAATTGATAAAATTATCAACAAAATATTCCTCTTAAATTCTGATAATATGCTTCACTGTGAAACTCCATTTCTGTGATGTTTAAGTATTACATCTGCTTTTGTATTATTATTAGTATGATATATCTTTTCCAGTCATTTTATTTCAGCCAAATTGTTACTTCATATTTAAAGTGGATTTATTGAGGAAAGTAACTTTTAGTACCTTACATTTTCTTTATTTCTAATTTTTCATGTGAATAGTTCATGGTAGTTATTGATATAGTTGGTTTTAAATATATCATATTATAATCTTTTCTATTTATTTCTTATTTTCTATCTAAGTTGTATATATTTTAATAATTATATTTACCCCTGAGTTAAATTATGAACTATAATTTTTTAAATGATTGATTTGGGGTTTATGGTATACACCTATGTCTTATCATGGTTAAATTTCAATTAAAAATATATAACTTAATGAGCAACATAATTATCTCACATGAGTGCAGTTGTACTTTCTTGGCTTTACTGTCATAAACTTCAATGAATTTCAGATTGCATTGTTACTGATTCTGACTTAACAAAATCTTCAAAGATATTTCTAAATCAAGATGAAAATATCGATTTTTTTACCCACCTAGTTAGCATTTTTGTGCTCTTAATTTCTTTCATTAGATTTAATCTTCCATATGATAGTTCTGTTCTCTGAAAGGAACTTTGTAAACATTTTCCAAGTACAGATATGCTGGTGACAAATTCTTGAGCCTCGCTATGTCTGGAAATTCTTCATTTGCTTTTAAATGATACTTTTACTATGAAAGAGTTATTACTGAGTTACCTTATGATTCTAAATTATGTACATTTTCTCAAGTTTTAAACATATGTTAGTTTTTAGTTATTTTCTTCATTAATAACATGTTTAATTTCTTGGACCTGGCAATTAACAGTTTTCATAGTTTAATCAATTTTTAAGTCTATTTTACTCAAAATATTTAATTTGAGTCATTTGATCCTACTGCCCATATATTAGGCCTCCTGAGTTGTTCCACATTTGATTAATACTCCCTTCATACTTTTAATGCTTACTTTTAAAATGTGTTTTGGTTTGGATAATTCTACCTCCAAGTTTTTATGTTCAATAATTTTCTCCAATGTCTAATCCACCATTCAAAACATCCAGTGTATTTTTTATATCTTACATTGAGCTCTTATATCTAGAATTTTAGTTTCAACTTTAAATTTCTTCCATGTCTTACTTAACATGCTCACATTATTGCTATTTACTTAAAAAAATATTTGAAACATAATTGTTTAATGACTTTCCATTAATTTGTATATTAATTCTGAAGTTTGTCGTTTTTGTGTTGTTGTTTTGGTTTTGATATTGATTTTGTTTTTTTTTTTTTTTTCTCATCATGAATCAAGCTTTCCTGGCTCTTTCTATACTTGATAATATTTAACTGGGTGCTAGATATTGTAAATTATTTTTAATTGGTTCCTAAGTAATCTTATATTCCTAGAATATAAAATTTTCTTGGATGGAAAGTAACTTGTGAACAACTTTTCATTTTCAAAGATTTTCTTTTTAAGTTGTATTATGCAGAATCAGGTCTACTTTAATCTAGGACTACATTTTTCCTACCACTTAGGCAATTCCCTTATAATTATGTACTCCATTTAGTGCACAGTGAATTAGAAAGCCTTCTCCTATTGCTGGTGGGAATAGGTAATAACCCTAGGGCTATGTGACTCCTGGTCATTGTTTTATCTTCTTTTGGGTAGGTATTTCCAAGGTCTTGGGAAATTACACAATATAGGTTTGCTTAAAAATATTCAGCTTCAACATAAAGGTGAACCTTCTGGAACTCTCCAAGCCTTTCATTCTCTTCTGTTCCCTATTTAATATTGTGCCTTGTGAGTTTGCATCACTTTGATCTATTGAGACTTGGACTTCTCTGTCTTTTCAATTTAGGGAGACTGCCATGCTCCAACTGGTTTTCCACTCCTTGCACTGCAGTTCAGAAATTCTCTAGTTAGTAAGCTAGAGCAGTCAGATAGTGCACCTCATTGGTTTCCTTTCCTTCAGTGTTCACTGTCATTTGCTGCCTGATGTTCAGTATCTAAAATTCACTATTCATATATTCGCCTCTTTGTTTCCTTTTCCTCCCTGCCTGCCCCCCTCCTCCTCCTTTGTTTCAATTTTCAGGGGCAGGAAGTAAATTTAATTCTTTTTATTCTATCTGGATCACAAACAAATTTGTAACTATAGTTTTGATTTCTCATATGAAGAAAATTTTTCATAACTGTCTCAAGTAAGATAACATTCCTACTTGAGTAGGACTTAAAATTTCTTAGGAAGTGAGAAGGATAACAATTTTTTTTTGTAGTTGTTTTTAATTTCTGTTTAATGGGGAGAATACTTTCAGAGATAGAAGTATAACAGCCATTCAAATTCTACTTTCCTTTTACCTTGGGAACTAAAACT
This sequence comes from Callospermophilus lateralis, assembly GCF_048772815.1. Taxonomy (NCBI): domain Eukaryota; kingdom Metazoa; phylum Chordata; class Mammalia; order Rodentia; family Sciuridae; genus Callospermophilus; species Callospermophilus lateralis. Next base: position 68,514,945 of record NC_135318.1, on the reverse strand, counting down.
GATGTCTTTATTCAGATGTTTAATATATCCAACTGGGATATATCACCAAGTCTTCTGAGTGTATTAAAAATATCTAGCTTGTTGAGTCTGATAGACCTGTAAGTTCTCATTATAACCAATATATTCACTTCTCTGGCTTTAATATGTTATTTTTAATACCTGAAGATTTTCTTTTCTTTTCTTTTTTGTTTAATTCATTAAAAGCTTTAAAAGCTTAATTTGTCTTTTTTTTTTAAATTCCAGAATTATAGAATTGCAATGAAGAAGAAATAGACATGCAAATTTGCTCTGTCATAGTCACTATTTTTCTGATTTAATTTAATTGGTTTTCTTTTAATGCATTTCAATTGTCTACATAGCATTTTGCTTGAAAACTAAGTATGCAGATTTAAGAAATTTCTGAACTTTAACACAAAAAAGTCTAAGAAAGCTGAGTATTTAGAAGTTTTGCCAATATGCCACATACAGATTAAAGGAGTACCTGGAAAGCAGCAAGAGCGGTTTCAGAAAGTTACTTCCAGGGACACGGTTGTATAAAATAGCATGAAATAGAGGATATTCCAAGCACAGTGAGATCATCAAAAGAGAAATATAGGAATATGAAGGGTAATAAATCTATGACAATAACAAAACCAAAGCTGTAGGAGTAGAATATCCACATTACGTAAAGACAGCAGCTGAAGCTTGACATGATCTTCTCTGTTTTATTTAGAAGTGGGCTAAAAAGCAGAAAAAAATAAGATTATTCAGATTCTAACTCCTTAAAGATCTGAAAACAGCTTAATTTTTACATTGTAAAGCAATTATAATGCTTTTATTTCAAATGTGAAACAAAGATATTGATCATATTGTGTCTCTTAACAAGTTGGGTTTCATATACTTCAAAATGCCTATGAGTCTAACTTTTTTTTAATTGGGGTAATTGGGCAAAGATACATCTTTCAGACAGCAATCTGATAATGAATTTGGTCAAAAATATAAAAGAATAGGAACAAAACTAATTGAAGTTTAAGAAGAGTGTTGTGATACACCCTACCTGTAGGTAGACTATGGCTTGATGGTTGATTTACCGCACAAGAGCTTTCAGCATCATTTTACACTCTTTTATAAATAGACTTGGAATTCTGATACAATCAATGTTCTGTGTGTATAAATACACGTGTTCAAATTTAAATATGTATCACAGAAAAATAATCAAGTGTATTTATGATTATAAAAAAGACTCCATTCCCTATACTTTTGCAAGCCCAGTAATTTGGATTTTTGTCTACAAAACATGACGCATTGTGAAGTATAAAAGATAAGCTTTTTTAACTTAAAAGCAAATCCAGTTGTGATTGATTCAACCTCCAATAAATCGATCCTGTCAATGATCCCCTACAGCTCCTCAAATAAAAGAGGAGTACTTAAATTTCACATTGGATATATCCTTACCATAATTTTTCCATCTAAAATAATGCCCCCAACTCCAAAATAAGTATTTTCTCCAATTTAAGCCAATCTATATCTTTAATATGAATTTCTTTTTTTTCTGAGTTGGTTGCCCCCCACCACTCCCCACACACTCAGTATGAAAGTAACATCTATCTGTAAATGTCCAGTTTCAATATTAATTCCTTTCTGGAAGACTCAAATCCTCCACATGTATCCATCGTCACCCAGTTCCTAGTGTTATATTAAACTATACAGCATACAATTTAATGATTATTTATTTTCTTTATTTTTCTCATATGCTCCTTTTTATATCACCAAATAATGTACAATTTTCTTAGATGCAATCATCGAACTGTTTCTCCTTACCTTTTCCAAAGGGCATAAAACAGAAACAAAAATTAATATCTCCAACATACCTATGAATTCATGGATTGTTGATTGAGAACTATATATAAAGTTAGCCCAGAAACAAAGGCTACCAGGGTGGTCTTACACAGATAATCCCATCTATTGTTGTCTTCAGTTACAAGACTGAGAGAATCCATGATTCACATGACTAATTTCCTTAGTGTCCTCTGTAAATCCATAAAGTAAGTTTTTGATCCTTTCAAGGGATCAACACAATTTATAATTGACCTTCAGCTTTCTATTAAGAGAAATATTTTCTAACAATGAATCTTCTAATTTTAACATCTTTTACAATATTGATAAAATAAGAACTGTTTCTCAAATCATCCAGTCTTGTTTTTTTAAACTTAATATGTATTTCCTCAGTTCATCTCTTTTTCTTTTTTCTCCCATTTTAGTATGAACCAGATTAAGAGACCAGGATTTTTTTTTTCAAGATTTTTGAAAATTCCTCATATAAATGTCCAAGTTTATTGTTTTAAAGATGTATTTTCAACACAACTGTAGCACACAGCTCTATATAGCAAGTATCCCTATACCTCCATTTTCTTTTTTTTTCTTTTTTTTAAGAAGAATGATATTTTATTATGTTTATTTATTTATTTATTTTTATTGGTTATTCAAAACATTACAAATATTGCAGAATTACATCGGTTACACATCCACATTTTTACATAATACCATAATAGTAACTGTTGTATTCTGCTACCTTTCCTAACCTCTACTATCTTCCCTCCCCTCCCCTCCCATCTTCTCTCTCTACCCCATCTACTATAATTCATTTCTCTCCTTATTTTTTTTCCCATTCCCCTCACAACCTCTTATATGTAATTTTGTATAACAATGAAGGTCTCCTTCCATTTCCATGGAATTTCCCTTTTCTCTCCCTTTCCCTCCCACCTCATGACTCTGTTAAATGTTAATCTTTTCCTCCTGCTCTTCCTTCCTGTTCTGTTCTTAGTTGCTCTCATTATATCAAAGAAGACATTTGGCATTTGTATTTTAGGGATTGAGGGATTGGCTAGCTTCACTTAGCATAATCTGCTCTAATGCCATCCATTTCCCTGCAAATTCCTTGATTTTGTCATTTCTTAGTGCTGCGTAGTACTCCATTGTGTATAAATGCCACATTTTTTTTATCCATTCATCTATTGAGGGGCATCGGGGTTGGTTCCACAGTCTAGATATTGTGAATTGTGCTGCTATGAACATCGATGTGGCAGTATCCCTGTAGTACGCTCTTTTAAGGCCTTCAGGGAATAGTCCGAGAAGGGAAATAGCTGGGTCAAATGGTGGTTCCATTCCCAGCTTTCCCAGGAATCTCCATACTGCTTTCCATATTGGCCACACCAATTTGCAGTCCCACCAACAATGTACAAGAGTACCCTTTTCCCCACATCCTCGCCAGCACTTGTTGTTATTTGACTTCATAATGGCTGCCAATCTTACTGGAGTGAGATGGTATCTTAGGGTGGTTTTGATTTGCATTTCTCTGACTGCTAGAGATGGTGAGCATTTTTTCATGTACTTGTTGATTGATTGTATGTCCTCCTCAGAGAAGTGTCTGTTCAGGTCTTTGGCCCATTTGTTGATTGGGTTATTTGTTTTCTTATTGTTTAATTTTTTGAGTTCTTTGTATACTCTGGATATTAGGGCTCTATCTGAAGTGTGAGGAGTAAAAATTTGTTCCCATGATGTAGGCTCCCTGTTTACCTCTCTTTTTGTTTCTCTTGCTGAGAAAAAACTTTTTTAGTTTAAGTAAGTCCCATTTGTTGATTCTTGTTATTAACTCTTGTGCTATGGGTTTCCTATTAAGGAATTTGGAGCCCGACCCCACAATATGTAGATCGGAGCCAACCTTTTCTTCTATCAGACGCATAGTCTCTGATTTGATATGAAGGTTCTTGATCCATTTTGAGTTAACTTTTGTGCATGGCAAGAGGAGGGGATTCAGTTTCATTTTGTTGCATATGGATTTCCAGTTTTCCCACACCATTTGTTGAAGATGCTATCCTTCCTCCATTGCATGCTTTTAGCCCCTTTATCGAATATAAGATAGTTGTAATTTTGTGGATTGGTTTCTGTGTCCTCTATTGTATACCATTAGTCCACCCGCCTGTTTTGATACCAGTACCATACTGTTTTTGTTTCTATTGCTTTGTAGTACAGTTTGAAATCTGGTATCGCTACACTTCCTGATTCACATTTCCTGCTTAGAATTGCTTTTGCTATTCTGGGTCTTTTATTTTTCCATATGAATTTCATGATTGTTTTATCTATTTCTACAAGAAATGCTAATGGGATTTTGATTGGCATTACATTGAACCTATATAGAACTTTTGGTAATATTGCCATTTTGATGATGTTAGTTCTGCCTATCCATGAACAGGGTATATTTTTCCATCTTCTAAGATCTTCTTCTATTTCTCTCTTTAGGGTTCTGTAGTTTTCATTGTATAAATCTTTCACCTCTTTTGTTAGGTTGATTCCCAAGTATTTTATTTTTTTTGAGGATATTGTGAATGGGTGGTTTTCCTCATTTCCAGTTCAGAAGATTTGTCTCTGATATACAGGAATGCCTTTGATTTATGCGTGTTGATTTTATATCCTGCCACTTTGCTGAATTCATTTATTAGATCTAGTAGTTTCTTTGTAGACCCTTTTGTGTCTTCTAGGTATAGGATCATATCATCCACAAATAATGATAATTTAAGTTCTTCTTTTCCTATCTTAATGCCTTTAATTTCTTTTGTCTGTCTAATGGCTCTGGCCAGTATTTCGAGAACTATATTGAATAGAAGTGGTGAGAGAGGGCATCCCTGTCTTGTTCCAGATTTTAGAGGGAATGCCTTCAGTTTTTTTCCATTACAATGATGCTAGCCTGAGGCTTAGTATATATAGCTTTTACAATTTTGAGGTAAGTTCCTGTTATCCCTAGTTTTTCTAATGTTTTGAACATAAAGGGATGCTGTACTTTGTCGAATGCTTTTTCTGCGTCCATCGAGATGATCATATGGTTCTTATCTTTAAGTCTATTGATGTGGTGAATAACGTTTATTGATTTATGTATATTGAACCAGCCTTGCATCCCAGGGATAAATCCTACTTGATCATGGTGCACAATCTTTTTGATATGTTTTTGTATACGATTTGCCAGAATTTTATTGAGGATTTTTGCATCTGAATTCATTAGGGATATTGGTCTGTAGTTTTCTTTCTTTGAGGTGTCCTTCTCTGGTTTGGGAATCAGGGTGATATTAGCCTCATAGAATGAATTTGGAAGTTCTCCCTCTTTTTCTATCTCCTGAAATAGATTATGGAGTTTTGGTATTAGTTCTTCTTTAAAGTTCTTGTAAAAGTCCGCTGTATATCCATCCGGTCCTGGGCTTTTCTTGGTTGGTAGTCTTTTGATGGCTTCTTCTATTTCCTCACTTGATATTGGTCTGTTTAGGTTGTTTATATCTTCCTGACTCAATCTGGGTAGTTCATATGTCTCAAGGAATTTATCTATGCCTTCACTATCTTCTATTTTATTAGAGTATAGGGTTTCAAAATAATTTCTAATTATCTTCTGTATTTCTGAATTGTCTGTTGTGATGTTGCCTTTTTCATCCCGTAAGCTAGTAATTTGGGTTCTCTCTCTTCTTCTCTTTGTTAGCGTGGCTAGTGGTCTATCAATCTTATTTATTTTTTCAAAGAACCAACTTTTAGTTTTGTCAGTTTTTTCGATTGTTTCTTTTGCTTCAATTTCATTGATTTCAGCTCTAATTTTAATTATTTCTTGCCTTCTACTGTATTTGCTGCTGATTTGTTCTTCTTTTTCTAAGGCTTCGAGGTGTCGTATGAGGTCATTTATGTGTTGGCTTTTCCTTCTTTTAAGGAATGAACTCCATGAAATGAATTTTCCTCTTAGTACTGCTTTCATAGTGTCCCAAAGATTTTGATATGTTGTGTCTGAGTTTTCGTTTACCTCTAAGAATTTTTTAATTTCCTCTTTGATGTCTTCTGTAACGCTTTGTTCATTCAGTAGCATATTGTTTAATCTCCATGTGATGTAGGGTTTTTCCTTTCTCATTTTATTATTGATTTCCAATTTCATTTCATTATGATCAGATAAAATGCATGGTAGTATCTCAACTCCTTTGTAATTGCCAAGATTTGCCCTGTGACATAATATATGGTCTATTTTGAGAAGGATCCATGTGCTGCTGAGAAGAAAGTGTATCCACTTGATGTTGGGTGGTATATTCTGTATATACCAATTAAGTCTAAGTTATTAATTGTATTATTGAGCTCTATGGTTTCTTTATTCAACTTTTGTTTGGAAGATCTGTCCATTGGTGAGAGAGGTGTGTTAAAATCTCCCATAATTATTGTGTTGTGGTCTGTTAGACTCTTGAACTTGAGAAGAGTTTGTTTGATGAACGTAGCTGCACCATTGTTTGGGGCATATACATTAATGATCGTCAAGTCTTCTTGGTGTATGGTTCCCTTGAGCAGTATGTAATGTCCTTGTTTATCCCTTTTGATTAACTTTGGCTTGAAGTCTATTTTATTTCATACAAGTATGGACACCCCTGCTTGCTTCTGGGGTCCGTATGAGTGATATGATTTTTCCCAACCTTTCACCTTCAGTCTGTGTATGTCTTTTCCTATCAGATGAGTCTCCTGTAGGCAGCATATTGTTGGATCTTTTTTTTTAATCCATTCTACTAGCCTATGTCTTTTGATTGGTGCATTTAAGCCATTAATATTTAGGGTTACTATTGAGATATGGTTTGTATTTCCAGCCATATTTGGTTATGTACGATACTTAACATGATTTGTTTTTCCTCTATGCTTAGTTTTTCCTTTACTGTACTCCCTCCCGCTGTTGGTTTTCATTGTTATTTTTCATTTCTTCTTCCTGTAATGTTTTGCCAAGGATGTTTTGAAGAGTTGGTTTTCCAGCTGCAAATTCTTTTAACTTTTGTTTATCGTGGAAGATTTTTATTTCATCTTCAATCCTGAAGCTTAATTTTGCTGGATACATGATTCTTGGTTGGAACCCTTTTTCTTTCAGCATTTGAAATATGTTGTTCCGGGATCTTCTAGCTTTCAGAGTCTGTGTTGAAAGATCAGCAGTTATCCTGATTGGTTTACCCCTAAATGTAATCTGCTTCCTCTCTCTTGTGGCTTTTAAGATTCTCTCCTTATTCTGTATGTTGGGCATCTTCCTTATTATGTGTCTTGGTGTGGATCTCTTATGATTTTGTATATTTGGTGTCCTGTAGGCTTCTAGTATTTGGATTTCTTTTTCATTCTTTAAGTCTGGGAAGTTTTCTAGTATTATTTCCTTGAATAGATTGCTCATTCCCTTGGTTTGGACCTCTGTACCCTCTTGTATCCCAATAACTCTTAGGTTTGGTTTCTTGATGTTATCCCATAATTCTTGGATGTTCTGCTCATGATTTCTTAACATTCTCGCTGAGCTATCTATGTTCTTTTCAAGTTGAAAACCTTTGTTTTTGTTGTCTGAAGTTCTATCTTCCAAGTGTTCTACTCTGCTGGTAATACTCTCATTTGAGTTTTTAATTTGGTTAATTGTTTCCTGCATTTCCAGGATTTCTGTTTGTTTGTTTTTTATATCCTCTATCTCCCTATAGAGTTGATCTTTTGCTTCTTGGATTTGTTTATGTAATTCATTGTCAAAGTGATTTTTCATTGTCTGAATTTGATGAATAATGTCTTCCTTGAAACTGCAGATCATCTGAAGCATGTATATCCTGAACTCTTTGTCTGACATTCCATCAGCTGCAGATATTACCTCATATAATGTTGAATTGACCTGTATTGTTTGTGGTCCTTTCTTTCCTTGTCTTTTCATACTGCTCATGATTCTTTCTAGCTTTGTGAAACTGTTGTGCAAATGTTTTTCCCCTTATATATTTGTATTGTTCTTGTATAGCTCCAAAATCCCTCTTTTGCAGAGAAAAACAATGTTAACAGATCCCAATATCAACAGTACATTATCTAAGCACAAGTTTTCAGGGACACTTTTACCTTTTAGATATTTTTTAAAGCAGCACCTCATTCCAAAATACTAAAATCCACATTTGTTTTCTTTCATGGCTATAACACAAAATTAGTAGTTTAAATGGCACAGATTGACAATGTTATAGTCATGAAGATCAGAAGTCGACAAAGGGTTGAAAAGGCTGTGATTCCTCTGAAGTTCTAGAGACGATCATCCACTTTGCAACTGCAAAAGACTGTCAGCCTTCCTTGGCTCATGGCCTCTCTGCTTCTGTCTTTACAAAGTCGCATCTGTCCCTGGCCCTACTGCCTCCATTGTATAAGGACTTTTGTGATTATGTTAAGTTCATGCAAATAATTGAGCATAAATTCCAAATTCTAAGATTCCTAAGTTAATCCACCTGAAAAGTCTCTTTTGTTATGGAAGGCAAGATTTATAGGTTTTGATGATTAGGACATATATTTCAGGGAAGCCAATATTCAGCCTATCATAAAGGTGTAAAAAAAATATTTCTTTAAATTTATTTTTTAATTTATTATAACACAGAATTATTTCAAGAGGTAAAATGAACTAATAAATGTACCACTTGAAAATTCCTGGCCTGTCATATGTGCCAAATTAAAACATATACATTTATATATACATATGTATGTGTATATATAGACATATATATTTAGAAAAAGAGAGAATTTTTTTAATAATTTTGTTTTTCAAAAATTTGTACTAATTAGTTATACATGACAGTAGAATGCATTTGGACACACTGTACACAAATGGAGCATAATTTCTCATTCCTCTGTGTGTTACATGGTGCTGAGTCACACCAGTAGTGTAATCATACATGTAGATAGGGTAATAATGTCTGTTTTATTTCACCATCCTTCCCATGCCTATTGCCCCACCAGTCTCCTCACTCCCCACTGAACAATCCGAATTTCCTTCATTCTTCCATTCCTACCGACCCGACTATGGATCAGCATCCTTGTATCAGAGAAAACATTTGGCATTTGGTGTTTGAGGATTAGCTTATTTTACTTAGCATGGTATTATCCAACTCCTTCCATTTATCTGCAAATGCCATAATTTCATTCTTCTTTAAGGCTGAGTAATATTCTGTTGCGTATATGTACCACATTGTCTTTATCCTTTTATCTGTTGAAGGTCATTGTAGGTTGGTTCCATAGCTTAGTTATTGTAAATTGAGCTGCTGTAAACATTGATGTGCCTGCATCACTGTAGTATGCTGATTTTAAGTCCTTTGGGTCTAAACTGAAGAGTGGAATAGCTGGGGCAAAGGGTGGTTTTATTCCAAGTCTTATGAGGAATCTCCGTACTGCTTTCCAAGTGGTTGCATGTGGAGTTCGGTGACAGTGATTGGGAGGCCAGTGTCTGAGACTGGGATCCCTGATGACTTCATGGCTGTGGCATGCTTGGTGACTGGGAAAGTTTCTGTGCAAAGGTCCAGGTAGCCTGGTTGCTATGGCAACATTCTCCATGGGGAGATTCTGTTGCTAGAGTCTTATCAGCTCTGACCTTGCTTTCAGGCACACAGCTCCTGGGAATGAAAGGACTTTCTTGCTAGACAACCACAATGTTTCACCAGTTCTGCTGCTCCCGAACCTACCCATGAATTAGTAACTTTAAACAGTGGACTTTCTTGATAGCTACGCAATGCTCCTGACATTGCACATTGCAACTGTAAAATGTATGAGGAAATAGCTGCATACTGTTGGTAGCTCTGTAATTTTCATGAATACAAAGAATAATGCTTGCATAGTCTTTAATCTGATTGAAACATATATAATAAAGATTGCTAGTGTAATCCTTTAGACCTGCTTCTTCATCAGAGAGCAGTAATTCACCTGATCCCAGCTTTATCTTTAAGATCTGCATGTGTGACTCTTTAGTTTTTCTAATTTCCCATCGCCCCTCAATGGAACCTGCTAATTTGGTCGTGCTGGTCATGGCAGCTGCACCAATTTACAGTCCTACCAGCAATGTATGAGTGTACTTTAGACAAAATTTAATAGCATGGATTTAGCTTTAAAGAAAACAACTTTAATCTCAGCCTTGACACTGTGTGAAATGGGTGAATTTTGCTTCTTTGACTCATGTTATCCTGATCTTTAAAATCAATGGATTGGCATTAAATATCTCACAGAGATTTTATGAATATTGTATAAAATAATTCAAGTGAAATGATTTAGCAGTGTCTGATACACAGCAAATGCATCGAAAAGTGTGGTCATTAACATCTCCAACATAATCCCCAAATACAGTTTGTGGTTTCTTCACTCTTATTCCAGTAAACACAAATCTTCCAGACAACATTTATTCAACAAACATAAGAAATTCTGGATAAAGAAGTAAACACAATTTGTTTTTTTATTACCTCCAATCTTTCCCTTTTTTCCCCTCCTTTTGAATTCAGCTCATTCTCATTGTGGAACTTTTTATTTTCCTCTCTTAACCCCCTATTTGCACATAGCCTTTTTTTTTTTACTATAGTAGATAATGTCTAATCATTATTGCCTATCTTAAGGTTCTCTAAGGCAGAGGGTGTAGTCTGCTTTGTAGATTGCCGTACCACAACTTCAAAAACAGTACCTGGAACATAGTATACCCTCAATAAATGCTTGCTAAATGAATAAGTTTGACCCTACTTTAGTCCTTCAAAATTTACATTTCTTAAGTTCTTATACAGAAATGAGTCTCCAAATTCAGACTTTTTAACTAAGAACTACTTCATGAATTCATGTGTAGTCAATGATCACATTTATGGAGTATACAAGTATCCTATATTTTTGTGTCATATATTTTTGAGTTCAAGTGTTTGAGTTGTAAATAAAAGGATAGTCATTAGCTATTTTTTATTTTTTTAATCACTCTTGATTGAGGTTGAAAATAGCCATAAAGGGTTCACTATTACTTAATTTAATTCATTGGCCTGTGTCCATGGATGTGAGATTAAAATTTAGGTGTTTAAGTTTGAAAAGAAAAGTCTATAAATTCTTACATTTTTTAACTTCCTCACATTTTGTATTTTTGTATATTTGTATATTTTGCAGCTCACTCTTATCTTTTATCCTCTTCTATCTAGACAATATTACTTTCCTTTACACTTTGCATAAATGTCTTGGGCTTGCAGCAGGGACTGAATCTTCCCTTTTGTTATTGACAATATATTTATGTTCATTAGCATCCTTATCATCATTTCTTGTATCTTTCTTCATTTGCAAATGTGCCTTGTTTTGTTGGAAGAATATTTCAAATTTGAACAACATTAAAAAGGGTGAAGAGCCTTAAAGAAAACTGGGATTTTATGTAGAAAACAGTTCTCTGAACACCTGTGAATTGTTGAATTTAATTGGGCTACAGCTGGAATGGACTGTGGAGAGCTGGCATTTCCAAGCAGGGCATACATTAACACCGCCCTGACTTTGCTCTAACAGACTGGAGGGCAGAGTGGTCATGAATGAATCAGGTTAGGTTAAGGCACTAATACTCTCTTCTCTATCCTATTATCTACATCTGTTGTCAAGACAAGGTCAGGGAAATGTTTAAATGATTGGCAATGTTTAATAGGTTAACTCTCCCGATTTTATTACCATTTTATTATGGACATTACCCTAAACTTAAGCAATTAAAAAATATTACAGAATCTCAGCAAGCAATATAGAGTAGTCAGGAAGACAGAATGGATAGTTAAAAATTATACTCAGTAGAGTTACGAGGCAAATGCTAAATGCTTAGTAATTATGAACTAACATTCTCCGTGAATGTGTACTTTTAAAAAAAGAGTGTGATTTTTATACTATTACTGAAAATTGCTTCCATGGAGATTCTATGCCATAACTGGCTAAGGAAGAAAAAATAGCACAAATATGCAGAGTAATGGATGATAGAGACCAATTTTCCATATAAAGATTCTTCAAAGAAATCTCAGAAATTGCTGTGTGGTCATGGGAATGGTTTTTGGAAAAAGTAGTGAGAGAAGTCATGAGTCTTAAGGATCAAGTTCTCACAGACCAATATCTGTGTCTACACAACTAATCCAAAAATCAGGAATGAAATACTTTTTCATGTTCTAGTTCCTAATGAAGTTTTAAGCACTAAATAAGATTTTAAAGCTATAATCTTTTTTATACTTTATCACTTTACTTATTTATATCATTATTTATACTTTTATTAGTGTGCCATAAGTATACATGATATTAAGTTCATTTTGACATAATCATACATGCATGGAATATAGTTTGTTCCACTTCAGTCTTTAGTAATTCCTCATTACTAAAAATCTTTCTATAACAGATAGAGCTATGTTATGCAGGTTGCAAAATCATTGAAGGACTAGTGTTTAATTCAAGTAGAGAATCTATAGTAGTGTCATGGTTAGTTCCTTCACATAGTAACAATATTTTTGTCCATAAATGTAGTTCTGGCCGGACACAATGGTACACATCTCTAATTCCAGCACCTCAGGAGGCAGAGACAGGAGGATCATCACCTCAACTGCATTTAATGATACAGCAGTGATTTTAACTACAGTATAAATGAGTAGCCATTCTTGGGTTTGAACAGTGAGTGAGAGATGACATTATGTCAGATGGTCATGGATGTCTAGAGAAGTGAAAGACAAAAAAAGTTGACCCATTTTCTGAAGCTGGCAAGATCTACACAGCACATATGTGGAAATGTGAACCTTATTATACAGATACCACTGCATTGAAAAGACTCAAATCACTGCAGCTCAATCCTTGCTAAATCATGGCTTAATGAAAATGACAGATATCTCTAGCAGGTAATTATGTTGAAAGGTTAATATCTTTGCACAGGGAGCATTTGTCAGAGTTCATTTTTGTGCTGTTCAAACAGAATACCTGAGATTGGATAATTTATAAAGAACAGAATCTTTTCTGTCCCAGTTGTGGAGGCAACAAAATCCCAATTCAAGGTTCTGACAATTAAGACTCCATCTCTATGCTTCCAAGATGGTACATTGAACACTGCATCCTTCAGAGAGGAAAACACTGTGTCCTCAAATAGCAGTCACCCCTGAAAGCCCTTTTGATAGCAGAATTAATCCATTCATGAAGGCAGAGCTCTTATGATTTAATACTTCTCCATGAAGCCCACCCCCTGGCGTTGTTGTATAGGAATTAAGTTTAATACATTAATTTTGAAGCCAGAGTCGTTGAATAAAAACATGAAGTAGTATTGGATTAAACCCATAGAATAAAACCCAAACCATAGAAACAAGTAAACCACTATCGATATGGTTGGACAATCATAATACAATCATGAAAAAGAGTTTCTGGGGAAAAAAATGAAGATGTGAGCTTCATAAATTAATATAACTATACAAAAAATAATCTTAAAAAACAATATGCTAAATATTCAAGCACTATCGGTTAATACTAAAGTTCAATGAATATTTGTGATAAATGATACGAGTTACGTACTAACAATTTCTTAAATTTCCCTGGAGTGAAGAAAAGAAATCTGAATTCTAGGAGTATCAAAGTTTAAAATAATACAGAAAATGTCCAGTGAGACATGTGATAAATATGATATTGAACTGAAATTTTGAGAAAGTATATACCAGATAGTCATCATGAAAAGAAAAAAAAAATACAATTTAAGCTGGCCTCAGATAGTCCATGATAACCTTCAAACTACATGAAAAATACATAAAATACCTTCACTGAAAGAAGAGGGGGAAAGTGATTCACCTAAGCAATTTTGGAAATTAAAGAGAGACTGTACATAAGCATCGCACTGTAGATGACAAAGTTGTTTTCAAGGGGTTGGGGGTTACTAAATAAAAACCCACTAAACCCATACCTGGAATTTTATACCAAACCAAAGGATGGGATAGTGGACTCCTGATTTCTCAGTCCCAGAGTGAGAGGAGAGGGCACAATTGAGGCAGAGAAGCCACAATGACCTCTGGGGCCCTGGATTACAGTTACCTGCCTACATTTGATTTGCAGTTTGGTAAACATGAATATGTGTTCTTACTCTGTCACTTCAGTTGGTCAGAAATCGGTGACTCTCCAGTAACAAAGAGCACCACAGTGTCCAGGTTTCGGTTTTTCATGCATTATCCAATAAAAGGAACCATAACTCTTTGAAAAATGGCTTGATTCTAGGCCTGGGGCATATAATATACAAGAGGAGGCTACAATATCCTCTAATTCTGGAGAGTAAAGAAGTCCTAGAATACACACGTATGAATACATCATGGAGTACATCAAAGGAGCACAGAAGCCAAGAGTTTCCTGTAGTCAAAGCTAGAGAAATTTGAACAAAATAAAGTAGTATTTGATTGAACCTATATAGAATACAATAAAAGAATGAGTTTATGCATGTACAAAGAAATGCTTGAAAAATAAGAAAATCACCAAGAATAGACAACTTTCCCAGGTAGAATTATCACAAATGATTTATTTATCTACTTTTTGCATGGAATCTTTCTTCCAAAGAACAGAGCATGGAAACAGAAAAAGATGCCCTCATAGAGGAGAGGTATGACAAACACTACCTCAGCAGAATAACCTGGCTAGTCAGGTGATTAATATTGACATCAATCATAAACTGTGCTGATAGTATCTATCCCTGATGTAACGTAATGAAAATGACACTTAACTCTGAGAATGACAGAGGAATCCCTTCTTTAAAGCCATTAAAAGTAGACAAAGCTCTTCTCATGCTGCCATCATTCATCTGATTAGTACCTTAATTTCATCTCAAATTCCTCATTGCCACATAAAGAATTAAAACATGGAAATCGTTGTGAGACCATTATTCTATTCATATTTAATACATAGAAAAATTAATTAATTCCACTCAAAAATTAAAACATACTTGCACACCTGTAATGCTAGTGTCTCCAGAGGTTGAGGCAGGAGGATTCCAACTTTTAGGCCAGCCTCAGCAATTTAGTGAGACCCTCAGCAACTTAGCTACAAACTATCACAAATTAAAAAAAATACAATACAAAATAAGTTAAAACACACCATTATTATCTTTGTTACAATTTTTCTTAAGAAAATATTTTAGAATATAATATTACTTGACAAAAAAATTATCTGAATTTCAGGTATTACTTAAGGAATATTTTTACTCTTCTATAAAACTGATTTAGAATTAATTCAACATTTTTAAACATTCATGCTTGATATATTTTAAATTATTTCTCTGTCATTATATCTATGTATTTATTTACCTATAATGGTACATGATCAGAAGGTTGTGTATGTTATGCATAGTAGAAATTATAAAAATTTGATTCATGTGACAAGATTTTTTAAATAGGTTTTTAGTTGTTGATGGGCCTTTATTTTATATATTTATATGCAATGCTGAGAATCAAACATGTTTCATCTCTGAGCTACAACCCTGGTCCAAGTGTTTTAATTTTTATCACATGTTAAGTAGCTCTTTTTAAAGTAATGTATTATATTTATTTTTTCAATTTAGTTTTCTCTCTTGCATTTTATTATATTTTTTATATTCTAAAATGGTGCATGTATTAAATTTATTATTTTAATCTAAAACAAAAATAAACAATACCCTTTAAAAATGAAATGAGTTATTCTTTATTTGAGGCAAAGAAAGATGAAGTAGAATATAGAATATAGGTATCTGTAGTCAGAATAGGCTATTGCTTCAATTTTCAGAAGAAAGGAGATTCATCTAAAGTTCTAATTATTCTAAACAATAAAATAATGGTCATATGAATTAAAGTTGACATATGTTAGCTCTATGCAATTCATATACAAATCACATTTGAATTGCAATCTATGCTCATTTTTTATTTTCTGTTCTGGGGGTAGAGTGTGGGGCAGATAACAAGGTTTCCCACTGTAAGTCACAAAATGCAAGGAAAGAGATTTCACAGAATATACATATGTCAATTTAGAGGGGAAAAACAGGACCAGAAACCTATTAACTAATATTCTCACTAAATTTTTGGTATCCAGACAGAACACAACTCCATGGCTTCCTTGAACAGCACATGAGAAACAGAGGGAGTGTTGACCAATCTCTATTTTAAAACATGCCATATCACTGTAGTTTCATGTTTATGTTTTCCCTCTATTATTTTCTTCCTTAAAAATCATTTCTTTTTTTCCTAATCCAAAGAGACTGAGTGGTTGATTGAAGTTACCTAGCCTTCTGTGATCAAGTTGGGAGTACTTGGGTCTCCTGACAAACTGTGCTATGTGTTGCCCTTGGCTCAGTGTCTCTAGAGATGGCATTTAAGATAATATGTGTCTCTCTTCCATAAACATTTTTTTTTGCCCCAGATCAGCTTTTCAATAGCTTTAAAAGGGCAGATATGTCAAAACCAAAACTAAAAGAGAAAGATATGCATTTGAAGAGAAGAGTTAATGCCAGGTTTTACTTACAAATACATTTTGGAGAGAAGAAGTCTGTAAATAAGTCCAGGAAGTCAGCAGAATATAACTGACACTGGGATTGCTGTATGTATACACATGGATGTATAACCAATGTGATCCTGCAATCTGTACACGTGGAAAAATAAGAATTCATACCCTATTTGAATCAAATGTATATGTCAAGATCATTGTATTGTATTGAGCAACTAATAAAAAAAGAAAAAACAAACAAAAAAGAAAAAAAATATTGAAAAAGTGAGATTATGTGGAATAATCCACTAGTTGTGCATGAGAAAATTCTGGAACTAAAATAATATTACATTTTGATTTGTCTGAAAAGAAACAGAAGAGAAAAACACATTCTTTTTGCACAGTCTCCTCATGAAAGAAATACTGGAAAGGAAATTGGAGGGAGGGAAGAAGGAAAGGATGAAGGGAAGGGTAAGAAAGGAGGGGACAAACACCCCATTCATTCAAAGAAGAGAGGCTCCAAGAGATCTAGGATGACACCAGCTAGTGCTCTAAGGATGAGAATCGGCCACACACTGCCTGGCATGCGGAAGATGCTCAGTGCGACTCAAGACAGGACTGAAGAGAAGCAAACAACTTCAATGAATGAGTCTGGAAAGCAATTGTTTTACTAAAGTCATCAAACCAAACACACTCATTATAGAAACATTCATTATAGACACCCATTACACACAAGTAGATCTCTATAGGAGACAACAGAAGATTAATACCAAGACCATCTAAGTACTCAGACTAAGCTTTACAATGTGGACCCATATCTGTCCAGTGCTCATAAGCGTAAGCACTGCTGCAAACTCACACAGATGTTCAAGTTAGCCCTGTGACTAAATGTGGTGATACTATTTCTTTTTTTTCTTTTTATTTTTTATGAGTGCATTATCAATACATATCTTGTTGGAATTCATTTTAAGCTAATTACAAACATGGAATTTAATTTGCTCCAATTCAGTCCTTTCTAATTCCTTTATCTCTTTTCTCCTCCATCCCCCCTTCCTTTTCCTGTATTTGTTTCTCTTGTATTTATTTTTAGTTTTTTTTTCTTTACTTTTAGTGCTTTATAGATAGACACTAAGGTGAAATTCACTGTAGTATATTCATATATATACACAGGATAGTTTGATCAATTTTATTCCACACCTCCTCCCATCTCCCATACCTTCTCCCTCCCCTTTAAACCCCTTCCTCTACTTGACTGATCGCTCATTTATTTTCATGTTATTCCTCCAAGCCCTTTTCCCCTTATTTTGGTCTAGCTTATGAATATCGGGAAAAAAATGATACTTGACTTTCTGAACCTGGCTTATTTCATTTAGCAGTGATGGTCTTTAGTTCCATTCATTTACCAGAAAACAACATAATTACATTCTTCTTTATGGCTGTATATATGCATTTTATTTATTCATTCATCTACTGGTGGGCTATTTGATGGGCACCTAGGCTGGTTTCACAACTTGGCCATTGTGGTTGTGCTATAATAATCATTGATGTAACTGTATCACTATATTTGCAGATTTTTGTTCTTTTGGATAAATATCAAAGAGTTAGATGTGGTGTTAAGGATTTTTAGTTCTTCACATATTCTATATATTCATACCCTGTCTGAGGATTAAGTGGCAAAGATCTTCTTCTATTCTGTAGGTTCTCTCTTCACACTCTTAATTGTTTCCTTTGCGGTGCAGAACCTTATTTTAATTCAATGCCATCCTTTTCATTGTTTTTATTTGTTTGTTTCATTTTTGCACTTTAGGTGTTTTGTTGAGAAAGTCAGTGCCTGTGCCAATATATGTCAGAGTGTTGAGCCTACATCTTCTTCTAGCAGGTGGAGAGTTTCTGGTCTGATTCACAGGTCTGTAACCTAGTTTTAGGTGACATTTGTGAAGGGTGAAAGGGATCCAGTTTAATTTTTCCAAGTACAGATTGTCCAGTTTTCCCAGCACCATTTGATAATCATGCTACCTTTTTTCTAATGCATGTTTTTGGCAAATCTGTCCAGTATCAGATAACTATATATATGTGGATTTGTCTGTATCTTCTATTCCACTCTTCTTGATATTTTCTTGGGTGCCAGTACCTTGCTGTTTTTGATATTATATCTAAGTATTATAATTTGATGTCTAATATTGTTATGTTTCCAGTATTGCTCTTCTTCCTCAGAATTGCTTTGGCTCTTCTGTGTTTCTTATTCTTCCAAATGAATATTAAAACTTTTTTTTCAAGTTCTGTGATAAATTTAATTGGTACTTTGGTGAGGGTTGTTTTGAATCTGTACAATGCTTTTGATAGTATGGCCATTTTGATAAAATCTATTCTGCTTTTCCAAGACAAGGCAGATCTTTCCATGTTCTGAGTTTTGTTTTTAATTTTCTTTTTTCAGTGTACTATAGTTTTCATTGTAGGGGTCGTTCACTCCTTTTGTTAAATTTATTACCAAATGTTTTTGTTGATATGTGTGTGTGTTGTAGTTTTCTTGATTTCTTTCTCAGCGGATTCATTATTGGAGTATAGTAGATCAATTTACTTATGGATGCTAATTTTGTTCCTGCTACATTGCTAACTTTGTCAGCTTTAGAAGTTTTCTGGTAGAGTTTTTGGGACTTCTAACTATAGAATCATATCATCAGCAAACAGAAAAATTTTACTTCTTTTTTTTTCCCTCTTCATATCCCTTTCTATTCCGTCTCTACCTGATTGCTCTGACTAGATTTTCAAGTATTGAGTTGAACAAGAGTGGTAAGAGTGGACATACTTGCCTTGTTCCCAATTTTAGAGGAAATGTTTTCAGTTTTTCTCCATTCTGTAGGAGATTGACCTTTGTCAAGACAGCCATTACAATGTTGAAGTTTCTTTCATCACTTGTTGCTTTAGTGTTAAACATAAATGGGTCCTGAGCTTTGTTAAATGCTTTGTGTCTTTGTCTGCTGGGATTCTTGTCCTTAACTCTATTTGTGCAGTATATTACATTTAGTGATTTCCATATGTTGAACCAAACTTGTATGCCTTGAATGAAACTCCCTTGATTATAATGTACTATTTCCTTGATGTGATTTTGAATGTGGTTTGCCAATATTTTATTAGGAAGTTCATCAGGCATATGCCTTTGTCTGGTTTGGTATCAAGGATACTAGCTTCATAGAATAAATTAGGGAGAGTTTCCTCCTTTTCTATCGTGGAATTATTTGAAGGGAATTTGTTTCAGTTTCTTTTTAAATGTCTCATAGAACTTCAAATCCATTTGGTCTTCAGCTTTTCTTTGTTGGAAGGTTTTTAATTTCTACTTCAATTTCATTATAGGGTATTTAATCTTTTGAAATTTTCTACATCCTCATTATACAATTTTGGTAGGTCATGTGTTTCTAGGAATTTGACAAGATTTTCTAGCTCACTGTAGTATAAGTTTTCAAAATTGTTTCTAATCATTCTCTGAATTTCAGAAGTGTCTGGGATAATATCTCCTTTTTCATCACTAACTTTATTGATTTGGGTCTCCTCTCTTACTTTTGGTACTTTGAATAAGAATTTATTAAATTTGTTTATCTTTTCAAAGAACCAACTCTACTTAATTGATTCTTATATTTTTTCCCTCAATTTTAGCTCTGATCTTTTTTACTTCCTGTCTTCCACTGCATTTTTCTAGGGCTATGAGGTATACCTTAGATTATTTATTTTGTATGTCTCTCTTTGATATAGGAACTGAGGGCTAGAAACTTTCCTCTTAGAACTGCCTTCATACTGTTCCAGAGATTTTAATATGTTGAATCTCCATTTTTCATTTCTTTCTAATAAAATTTCCTCTATGGTTTACTCCCCATTCAAAGGTGTATTATTTCATCTTCAGGTTAAAATGATTACAGTTTTATCTTTTTTATTGATTTTATTTTTTTTTTAAATACAGGACAGTGGAATGCATTACAACTCTAATTACACATATAGACCACAATTTTTCATATCTCTGTATATAAAGTAGGTTGACACCCAATTCATGTCTTCTCACATGTACTTTGGATAATGATGTCCATCGCATTCCACCATCCTTGCTAATCCCCTGCCTCCTACCTTTCCCTCCCACCCCTCTTCCCTATCTAGAATTCATCTATTCATCCATGTTCCCCCTCCCTACCCCAATGTGAGTCAGCCTCCTTATATCAGAGAAAACATTTGGCATTTGTTTTGGGGGGATTGGCTAACTTCACTTAGCATTATCTTCTCCAGTGCCATCCATTTACCTACAAATGCCATGATTTTATTCTCTTTTATTGCTGAGTAAACTTCCATTGTATACATATACCACAATTTTTTTTATCCATTCATCCACTGAAGGGCATCCAAGTTGGCCCCACAGTTTAGCTATTGTGAATTGTGCTGCTATAAACATTGATATGGCTGTGTCCCTTTAGTATGCTGTTTTTAAGTCCTTTGGGTATAGTCCGAGGAGAGGGATAGCTGGGTCAAATGGTGGTTCCATTCCCAGATTTCCAAGGAATCTCAATACTGATTTCCATATTGGCTGAACCAATGTACAGTTCCTACCAGCAATGTATGACTATACCTTTTTCCCCACATCCTCACCAACATTTATTATTGTTTGTCTTCATAATAGCTGCCCTTCTGACTGGAGTGGAGAGATATCTTAGAGTAGTTTTGATTTGCATTTCTCTGATTGCTAGAGATGCTGAGCATGTTTTCATATATTTGTTGATTGATTGTATATTCTGAGAAGTGTCTGTTCAGGTCCTTGGCCCATTTATTGATTTTTTTTTTGGTACTTAGTTTTTTGAATTCTTTATATAACCTAGAGATTAGTGCTCTATCTGATGTGTGAGTGGTAAATATTTGATACCAGGATGTAGGCTCTCTGTTCACCCCACAGATTATCTCTTTTGCTGAGAAGAAATTTTTAGTTTGAATCCATCCCATTTATTGATTCTTGGTTTTAATTCTTGTGCTATAGGGGTCTTATTAAGGAAGTTGGGTCCTAATCCCACATAATGAAGATTAGGGCCTATTTTTTCTTCTATTAGATGCAGAGTCTCTGGTTTAATTCCTATGTCCTTGATAGATTTTGAGTTAAGTTTTGTGCATGGTGAAAGATATGAGTTTAATTGCATTTTGTTGCCTATGGATTTCCAGTTTTCCCAGCACCATTTGTTGAAGATGCTATCTTTTTTCCAATGCATATTTTTGGCACCTTTGTCTAATATAAGATAATTATAATTTTCTGGGCTAGTCTCTGTGTTCTCTCTTCTGTACCATTGGTCTACCAGTCTGTTTTGGTGCCAATATCATGCTGTTTTTGTTACTATTGCTCTGTAGTATAGTTTAAGATCTGGTATACCTATACTACTTGCTTTGCTCTTTCCTGCTAATGATTGCTTTAACTATTCTGGGTCTCTTATTTTTTCATATGAATTTAATGTTTGCTTTTGCTATTTCTATGAGGAATGCCATTAGGATTTTAATCAGAATTGCAATAAATCTGTATAGTGCTTTTGGTAGTATGGTCATTTTGATAATATTAATTCTGCCTATCCAAGAGCAAGGTAGATCTTTCCATCTTCTAAGGTCTTCTTTGATTTCTCTCTTTGATTTCTCTCTCTCTTTCTTTCTTTCTTTGATTTTTCACCTCTTTTGTTAAGTTGATTCCCACGTATCTTTTTTTTTTTTTTTTGAGGTTATTGTGAATGGGGTAGTTTTCCTCATTTCCTTCTTAGAAGATTTGTCACTGATATACAGAAATGCCTTTGATTTATGGGTGTTGATTTTATATCCTGCTACTTTGCTGAATTCATTTACTAGTCCTAGAAGTTTTCTGGTGGAGCTTTTTGGGTCTTTTAGGTATAGAATCATATGTTCAGCAAATAGTGC
The DNA here is from genome assembly GCF_048772815.1 of Callospermophilus lateralis. Classification (NCBI taxonomy): domain Eukaryota; kingdom Metazoa; phylum Chordata; class Mammalia; order Rodentia; family Sciuridae; genus Callospermophilus; species Callospermophilus lateralis. Next base: position 68,492,790 of record NC_135318.1, on the reverse strand, counting down.
TAATTTAATTTCTTCTTTTCCTATACATATCCCTTTAATTTCTTTCCTCTAACACTGCTCTAGCCAGTGTTTCAAGAACTATGTTGAACAGAAGTGGTGAAAGAGGGCATGTCTGCCTTGTTCCAGTTTTTAGAGGGAATGCCTTTAATTTTTCTCTATTCAGAATGATGTTGGCCTGGGGCTTAGCATAGATAGTCTTTATGATGTTAAGATATGTTCTTGTTATCTCTAGTTTTTCTAGTGTTTTGAACGTAAAGTGGTGCTGTATTTTGTCAAATGTTTTTTCTGCATCTATTGAGATGATCATATGATTCTTTAAGTCTATTGATGTGATGAATTACATTTATTGATTTCCATATGTTGAACCAAACTTGCATCCCTGGGATGAATCCCACTTGATCATGGTACACAATCTTTTTGATATGTTTTTTGTATTTGATTTGCCAGAATCTTATTGATTTTTTAAATTCTAATTTGTTATATATTGGAGTGGGATAATGGTCAAATAATGGTTCCATTCCTAATTTTTTGAGAAAGCTCCATACTGCTTTCCAGAGTGGTTGCACCAATTTGCAGTTCAACCAGCAATGTATGAGCATACTCTTTTCTCCACATCCTCACCAACATTTATTGTTACTTATATTCTTGATGGCTGCTATCTGACTGGAACGAGATAAAATCTCAATGTTGTTTTGTTTTGCATTTTTGTAATTGCTAGAGATATTGAACTTTTTTTGTATATTGTTCACCATTTGTATATATTCGATTCTATTGCCCATTTATTAATGCTTTAAAACATTAGACAAAATGCAATCAGGTGGAATGAGGGCACAATATCAAATACTAGGGAGATAACTATAAAGTTATCATTACCCTACATACTTGTATGAGGACACGGATGGTGTGACCCTACTTTGTGTACAACCAGAGATATGAAAAATTGTGCTCTATATGTGTAATATGTTTTGTAATGCATTCTGCTGTCATATATAACAAATTAGAATTTTAAAAATCAAAACAAAATAATGAATAATCATATATTTATGATCAGATGGATGTTAGAGTTATTTGTACCATACTAAGGAACAAAAATTTCTTATTGGGTCTTCCTTGTTTAGATTTCATCAGTATATGAGACCTTCAGAAGATAATCATCACCCTTCACATCTTTGAATCCTCCTAGAGGTGCTGGGATACAGCAACAACTTTCTTTGTTAACATGGATTTCTCACAAACTTGTTCTTATTTGTCAGCTCATGTACTGAGGCTGCATATTCAGAAGGGGTTGTGTTACATCTGTTGGCTGTTTCTTAGTGCAGAAGCGTAGGGTGCAGAGCTCAGGGATATTGCTCTGGCTACTGTGAAATGCTGTGCAGTCGCTACCTCCATAGGGTGTCACAGAGTCTGGTGTCTGTCTGCATCTGAGTTCTCACTGCCTGTGATGGTGAATATTCCCTTGGCTGACTAAGATAGAGATTGATGCCTCCTCACACACATCTGAGCTCTCACTACCTGTGACTGACTTGTGGTCATCCCCTCCTGTCTTTGCCTGATCTCCTCTAACGGTCGGGATCAGATGTATCAAATCCTTGGAATGATTAGCTCTTGGGTCTGTTCCATTTCCCACTCCACTTGTCTATAATGAGGGGGGAGGAGATTTTAGTAAATTCTGCCAGCAATGATCACCCTACAAGTCCCATCTATATGGGTTATTGAGATATCTTCTTTCAGAGGTATTTCCTCTGGTTTTATCTGTAACTACCTGAAGGTGGGGAGAAATTGTGCCCAATTAATTTCTTGTAGGGAAGATGGCTAGCCATGTACTCCACAAAATAGCTGCCATGCCTTGTGGCTTTCAGACCACAATTTTTGTTAAACTGCTTGAATATCCTTCACTGATTTTGTTGTCCCTGTTGCATTTTGACTTGGTTTGCCTTTCTTTCCACCCGTTGCTAAGGAAATAAACTCCTGGGCAGTCCCTCTCCTTTCCCTCTTTGTTACTGTCATCCACACACAAGTGCCCACCACCCTGTCCAGGTTTGGGGGTCAAGGAAGTCTGTCCTTATTTTCTGTTTCAGTAACCAAACTGCAAGCCTCTTCAAGTCTTTATCAGTCCAACATTGAGGTTTAGAGCATTTATCTGTCACCTACATCTCTAGTCTGCTTTTTTTCCACTGCTTCCTTTTTGAACTGAGGAGGGGATTGGTTTGCATCCTACATCCACTCCACCATTTTCTCCTTCTGATGAGACCCTTTATATTATATTATTTTAAGAAAAAATTGAGAGCTCATTGATTATACATCTGATTTTAAAAAAAAATATTGAGTATTATCTATTTGAGAACACTATTTTAAAAAAAACTTCACTTGTACTAACTTTTAGGAACTTTAAAAAACAAATTAAAATATAAGGTTATTTTCTCTTTTGCAGAGGGTAAGGTGAGGCAGGCACATGAAATGGATTGTCCATGTTCCTGTTATGGTTATGGCAAACCCAGGGTTGAAGAATGCTATTCAAGTAAGCTGACCTAGAACCTAGAAATAATTCTACTGATTCCTTTGGGTTATGCCAGTAAACAACCTATTGATTCACCTATTCTTTTCCTTAGAGAGGTATCTTTTTTTTTTCTTTCTCAAGGCCTTGTTTTGCAAATATTCAATTTAGATCACCTGATTGAACTAGGCTCTGAGTGATCAAGTTTAAGTGTAAAAGCATGGAAATGGTCCTGCCTTACTACCATAAAATCAGAGTAAATCTCTTATTTTGCCTTGAAAGAGAAGGACATAGGTTGGAAGGATTAAATTATCAGCAAAAGGGGTGCTATCATTTAACAAAAAAATATTCAAAAATCACAGCTATTTAATTGTCCTTCTGGAATGGAATCCTGAGTTTTAACTCTCAGGAGGATCACAAGTTGGATGTCCGACTCAACAACTTAGTGAGGCCCTCAACAAGTTAGTGAGAACTGTCTCAAAATAAAAAATAATGAGAATAAAAAGGGGTGTGGATATGACTGAGTGGTAAAGGACCCCTGGGTTAAGTCCCCAGTACTGAAGAAATATATATATATACTTTATATATTTATATAATATAAATATTTGTATATTAAATATATGTGCATATTGTATATTTATACATGTATAAATGTATATACATTCTTTAGAAAGTTAAGTCAGCATATTTTGGGTTATTTTATTGGACATATCATTACAAAGCAAAGCATGTGGTTTCATAAATTTCTTGCTCTCCAAAGAGACAAATATATAATAGGATATATAATACATAAATGTTCCCTCACCTGATGCTAAGAACAATTACATTAGACCAGGTAAAAGATGCAGCAAATATCATTTAATATTAAAGAAACAACTATAAACACTTACAAACTGGAATAATAATTAATTTACTCAATGCCAATTACCTATGGTTGCTCAGTTCTTATTGAGTACTTGTTATGCTCTCTAGAATGAGACTGATGTTAGTGAAAAATACAAAAATAATTATATTCTTTCTTCAAAGACGTGATGATGTGCATATATATATATAGCAAACCTAAGAAACAGACAGGGATTATTTACTATAAGAATGAAGGGTCTATATCAATCAGAAATGTTGTAATAATACAACTTTAATTCCCTATCTAAAATTCTCTCTCAAAAATATGTTGTCTAGAATATCTTAGAGGCACTCAAGCTCTTAACATGATATGATGACAGAAACAGCAATGGAGTCAGGTGGTATAGAATACAACAGATTGGGGAAAGATCAGTTCTGTCCAAAGCTCTATGTTCACCAATCTCTTTCTCTTTTCTTCTACCCTCTACTCTTTTTTAGAATGTTGGCCTATAGGTCATAATCAAATGCCTATCAAAGTAATACAAAATAGAACTGTGTCATCTCATAGAATGTTCTCTTTACCTGATGCATCAAAAGTTTTACATGAAAAACAGGATGCTAAGTACCTCATACTTTAAATGCAGAAACTCACTCTCTCGGGTGAAACAAAATTTCAATATTAACCGAGTAGTCCCAGTTTAGATAAGAGATATGTGCAACCCTTCATGCCACCCCATTATCCCTCACTTAATATAAGGACAGTACTCAAAATGAGTCAGATGTCTGTGTGTGTGCTGATTCCTAAAAGAAGGTCATTTCTCCTATTGTGCTCTCATTTGGATAGGAAATGGCAGGGGTGTTCCTCCTCAGTAACAGGACACAATCACTTCTGGTTATAACCTGGGGCTTTTGTGTATCCTTCTCTGCTGGGAATTGCACCTGTGGACTTTCAGAGTCTCTGAGACTTCTGAAGCATATGGAGATGAAGGAAATGAGAAAGACTATACCAGTGAGGGAAAGTGCAGTTGCTCTTTGATGCGGCTTAAGTAAAGATCTTCCTCATTGTCAATTGCACACCATTTGAGGGAGTTGGACTAGATCCATTTTCTTTTAATATAAGAAAAAAAAAACACAGAAGTAAGAACAACAAAACTACCCAGTAAATGAGTGACTAGATGGTCCATGCAAAAAGGAAGAGTTATATAGTCTCTGTTTACTGCTCCATATTCATTTTTAATTTTTCTCTGGGATATGTTGTACTGCTTTGCACAGGTTCTGACCCTCTGGGATCCACAGGAGATTCTCCCTTGAGAAGCATTTGTCAGGAGTAAGAAGGTAGGAGGAGAGAAATGTCTGCCATATCTATTTGCCAGTGACTGTGATCCTCTCCCTAAGCCTCTCATCTCCTATAAGGAGCCTTTCTTCAATGCTAGACAATTGCACCTACATGACTGCAGTTGCACTGAAATTCAGTAACTCTGTTTCTTCATCTTGTTCTGCAGCACTCATAGTAGTAACAGTTTTCAGACATTACTGGGTCGCTCACCATCACTTTTGGCACACTGAATGCAACATAAAGATATGTAGATAATTTATTCATTTTTTGTTACTCTATGCTGGGAATCTGACACAAAATTTTGATGTTATGAATTGTATTTATGTTTATTTCATAGGCTGAGAAAAACAGGATGATGAAATGAAATTGAACCTTCTAGGTCCAAAAGCTGGAATGATAGGGCCCTCAAAACAGCTTACTCTAGTACCTTGTCATTATGTAATATGTTCAACTAGTTCTTTTGAGACAGTTAATTAGAAACCTGTTTCAATCTTTCTGTTCCTTTGCAATAGCAAAGAACTAAAGGAAAGAGAATAGGTCAAGGAATAAGAAATTATCCTACCCTATTCCAACTCCCTTTTAAGACTGTAAGCTGCTAAAACCACAGCAGCTGTTTAGCCGGAAATAAAAGAAAGGGAAGAGAAGTGATTTCAATGAGTTTTACATGTGAACAAGAATGGATTTTAAAACTGAAATGACAAAGTTTGAATAATCTCAAGTGACTGGCATGGATTCTAGCAATAAACTTATTTTAAAAAATCAATATAGAGAGAGTTTATATAGGAGAATTGCCAAGTAGTTAGTGGAAAAATCAAATGATTTCTTATTTAAACCTGTGATGAGTTGAGAATCTTCAATAAATCTATTGTACTAAATGTGGTATGCTTTGGCCAAGTAGTATAGGTTTAATCATGCAGTAATAAATATGTTACTATTACATTTAAACAGCTCAACTTATGGAATATGACCATGAGAATATATTATGGCTTCCTTCCATCTATTTGACTATGGTCCCAAGAGCACTAGATTTTTCTCATTTCTTAGATAAAATTGGTAAGACACATGTGTTTAATGCTTAGAAAAATCCAGCTACATTGGTCACTTGAAGACACAAACCACTCTCAATTCATCAAATAAATTGTGCCCTCAGAATAATCCAAAATTATAGCTTGACTTAAAATTAAAATTTCTTCATTGCCCTAGCAAAAACCTAATGCTGAAGAAAAGACAGATTTCAGCAAGGGATCAAATGGTCAGTATCCTCCAATCCTCACATGGTATTCCTTTACATGTAGAAAATATGCTAACCATGCCTATAACCTTTAATAGAGAATAGTAAAAATACTTTCTAGAAAATTAATATTCATAATTTAGCTTTGGAATGTTATTTGAATTTTATAGATATTTAAAGTGAGTTCTCTTTCTCTGTGTTTACGTGTGTGTGTGTGCACACCTGATAATTTTGTGTATAGTTTAGAAAATTTTTTAAATTGTTTAAATTTTAAATAGCTTCCTTAAAAAGAAAAAAATGAATACTTATCCAAGATGGTGCTTAAAGTTCCCTTTCCCAATGTTTCAGTTGAAACCATAAGTCTACTTCAAATCTCAAACTTCCAACTATTTATATTTTCAATCTATTTATAGATAGATGGTTTGGGAGGTATAAGTTCTTGAATTTTCTTTGAATATTTAAAACTGTCTTTTAATCTCAGCAGAAATATATTTCCAAGTTTAACAACCTAAAAAAATTGCTTTAGAGAATTGAAGGCAGTTACCTTGGAATTAGTATGGCCCCATTTCCCATTCCAAGAGATCATGTAAATGGAGAGCCCATGGTTTCTTTGTTCATCTCCACTGGTGAGCTTCTTATTCTATATGGACTTCAGTGAATACATATTTGTTCTTGTATTACTTTTTTTTTGATTGGCATATAATGTTTGTACATATTTATGGTATACAATGTGACATTTCCATATATGTATAAATTTTCAGTGATCAAATGAGGGAAATTAACATATTCATCCCCTTAAACATTTATCATTTATTTGTGCTTAAAGCATTCAAAATTATCTCTCCTAGCTATTTTGAAATATACAGTGCATTATTGTTAACTCTAGTCATCCTACTGTGCAATGGAATGCCAGAATTTATTCCTCCTATCTAACCGTATTGATTGAACATCTGTGGGGGTCCAGAGAGGCACTGTGAAGCTGTGTACACTCCCTCCTTTGATATTTTTCTCATGTGCCTTTTGTACTCTCTGTTTGCAGATACTCAGACCCCAGAAGCGTGAACAGGTTTGCAAGTTTAGATTAGTCTTTTATGGTTTGCTCAGGATACTGCAAAAGAATCTAATCCAATTTTTATTTCTGTGGGTAAGAAGACAGAGAAGGTAAACCCTGTGGTGAGTCCAAGGTGCCTTCATTACCATATACTTTCTGCAGGGAGGGCAGGTATCTCCATGAAAATATAAACCACACACCTGTGGGAGGAAAAGGTCAAGGTCAATTTATCTATATAAACACTTTGGCTATATTTCATTTTCAATAAAATTGACTGGTCACTTGATGAATTGTAAAGACACTTGTAAACATGCCTCTCATGTGAATTAACCATGGTAGAATGGTCAGCTTGGTTCTATTTATAAAGATTGTGTGTGTGTGTGTGTGTGTGTGTGTGTTAGAAAGAAGGACAGGATGGTGTCCAAGTCAGAAGGAAATTTAATGAATTAAAACCAGAGAGAAAACCTTTGGGCAGTTTGTTATCTTTCTCTGAAATTTCATTTTACACTTCTTAAAACTTGTCTCACTAGTACTAGTTTTACTTACTATTTGCATATTTGGATTACAAACTAGGCCATTTGGTCTTTGAGAAGACACTGGATATTTTATCTCTTCTCTCTAGCCTTTGTTTCCATTATTGTATGTGATCCCTGATATAAAATTAAGACAGGATTTTTAAAGTGAAATCAAACTAGGATTGAATTCATTCATAGTTGATAATCAGTTAAATGTGTTACTAGTTTTAGACACTTTTTGGTTTTGTAATAATTAAACAGTAAATTACTTAATATCAAGCTAATTGTATTCAAGAAGAGAAAGCCAACTTGCATGGCTCCCACCTTTGTTTATGATCAAGGCTCTTTTGAAGTGGAGCGGAGGATGAAACCTCCACTTTGTTGGAATCTTACTTTCTCACTTTCAGGAGAGATGAAAGGTAAAGTAAGCAGCCACAACAATTCTTCAGGTACTAGGGAATAAGACAGTAGGCTTGCCACCCTCTGGGCAGTGACTGTTCTCTATTTACCAAGGAGTTGAATATAAAACAAGGGTGCTTTGAAGATTAAAAATAGGTTACAAGAAAGGAAAACAGCAATGATAGTGTTTAGGAATAAATCAGTCTATTCAAAGGCGGAGTGAAAACACTTGATCAACAGACATTTCCTGAAAAAAATAATTTCAAAGATATGTTCTTCTTGGTTGTAATTTGAGACTTTAGAAAGATCTTTTAAAACACTAGCACAGGGGGGCGGGGGAGAAAGGCGGAACTGACAGACCTGGGATGATAAGGGATGAGAGACTTTCCCAAGAAAGCCATGTATGCTGGGCAGGTATGAGCTAGAGAAAATCATCTCTTCTCTCATCATTATTTGCCTTGTCTGTAAAATTGAGAGAATTGTGTCTAATGATCTGGAACATCCTTTTGGTCCCCAAATTGGATTCTATTTCTTCCCTCCCCTGGGATATGCTGATACTCTCATCCAGTTTGAAATCTTCTTTTTCTGAGGAAAACAGTGAACTCGTACTAGTTGAGAAATGATTTTTTCTTTAGTTCAAAATAGGAGTCACAGAGAGTCATACTTAATACAAAGTATAAAATGCGCTAAGTCACTGATGGCACAATTCCTCAGAAAAATGAAGGGGTGTGTGTGTGTGTGTGTGTGTGTGTGTGTGTGTGTTTGTGGGTGCATGTTTCTTTTTTGTTAGATGGCGGTGTATCTCCTTATATCCGTCAAACCTGCATTAATACACAACTGTCAACTCCAGCTGAATTAAACTTCCTTTGAAAACTCCAATTAACAGTCAAACAGGATCCAAATGTACTTCAGTTCCACAGAGAATAGGATTGGTTTTTTTATAGTGAAACTCCCTATTGATCTAGGTACTGAGGAGTGAGGTTTAAGGAGTCATATATAAATATCTATAACAAACTAAATCAACAAAAACATCTTCAGAGATAACAACTGAGAAATAAAAATATCACTAAAGAATAGAGCTATCTCACATTTTCAAAGGACAGTTTTATGCAAACTATTGGAATTATAAATTTAGTAGTCTTTATCATTCGCTTTTATTTTTATTTGTTTTGAAATTTTTCAGGGCTAACCTAAGTGATAAATATATACAATAAAGTCACACAAGAAAAATTAGAGATTCTAAGGAAAGTAAACACTTCAAAGAGATATATTCAAAAAAGTAAGGAAAAGAAATTAGAAATGGCAAAAAAGAGAAGACAAAAGCCAAAAAAAAGAACTTTATTAGAGGGAAAATTAAGACCTTCATATTTTAGAATATATTTTATGAATCATACTCTAAAACCCAGTTCCAGCCATAGCATCTATCAGTACCAATACATAATATACACTTTTATCTAGTGACCAATATCAACATGTTAGGGTTGTATCACATGCACATATGTAAAACTTACACCCACATTATCACGATAGCAGAGTCAATATATGTAGTGTTTATAAAATCAACATGTTTGAGTTTTCTAAGTATAAAATCCCTATGTGTTCACAGCTTTATAACAGATAGTCCTACTGCAGTGGTACCCATTAAATCTCTGGATATTCTGGAAGGTGAGTCTAGACCTTGCTCTAAAAAGATCCCTTGCTCCAAAGAGTAGCATCTAACCTGCTAGCTACAGTGACGGCCTGTAGTTTGCTGTCTCTGGAGTGACAAGAAGCATCTATGTCTAAAAGAGGAATATAGAGACCTACCTAGAGCTCAGAGGCTGTGTCCTTCCTTCCTTACCTCAAATTAACTTGTTAGTTAGAGGAAGTGTTGAAATAGATTAGTAATTTTATACTGGATAATATTTTATTGTAGTGAATAATTCTGCAGTAATTTGAAAAGATGACTGGTTGATTTCCATATATTATCTAAGTGAGTGAAGTGAATGCAACACAATTTTCTATATGCTTTAAATGATTATAGCTTTGACATATACATGCTATTATCCAAAAGGGAATGGGTACTGAGCTCTTCTGCACATGTCCACAATCTCATAGTAAGTGAAAGGCAAGGGAAAGAAGGATACTCAAACTGAATGGCTATGTGTGTGTATGTGTGCATACATGTGTGAGACCAAGACAGACAGACAGACACACACACATGCACAGAGAGAGAGAGAGAGAGAGAGGCAGAGAGAGACAGAGTAACATGAGAGGCAGACAAAGGAAGAAATTTGAGGACTATTTATCGTACTAAGATAAAACAACATGTTAGCTTACTCTGTCAGATGAACTCCCACTCCCTTGCCTTTAGTTAAAAAAAAGTGATCCCCACAACATGCTAATGTTTATATATTTTAATGATCCTGAAGATCACCTAAATCAAAATGTACATAAATACTTTATACTTATAATTTTTCACTTACTCTCAAGAAATTATGCTCAATAAAATATGCTTAAATAAAACCAAGTGGGATTCATTTCAGGGATTCAAGGATGGTTCAACATAAGTAAATTAATAAATGTAAAAACTAAATGTAAGACCTGAAACTATGAAATTACTAGAAGGAAACCTAAAAAAAATGTTCCAGTTCATTGGAATGAGCAAGGATTACTTTTGGGGGCAAGACCCCAAAATCACAGGAAACAAAACAAAAAAATAGACAAATGAGGTTATATCAAACTAAATATCTTCTGCTCAACTAAGGAATGAAGAGATGTTCTACAAAATTGGAGAAAATATTTCTAAACTCTTCATTTGACAATCAGCAAACATTCAGAAGAAAACAATCTGATTAAAAGATGGACAATAGATCTAGACATTTTAAAAAGAGGACGTACACACGGTCACTATTATAGGGGAAAAATGTTCATTATCTATAATCATCAGGGAAATGCAAATCAAAATCACAGTGAGATATCAGCTTATTCCAGTAAATGAAATACACAAGATAATAAGTGTTTGCAGAGATGTAGAGAAAAGAGAAACCTTTGTATTATGGTGTAGATATAAGGTATTCCCCAAGAGTTTATGTGTGAGACAATGCAAGAAGGTTTAGAGGTGAAATTATTGGGTTATGAGAGTTTTGAACTCATCAGTGTGTTAATCCCCTCATAAGGATTAACTGAGTGGTAACTGAAGACAGGAAGGGTGTGGCTAGAAGAGGTGGGTCTCTGTGGGCGTGCTTTTGGTATCTATTTTGTCCCTCCTAAGTGCAGTCTCCTTCTGTGCTTCTTAGTGGCTATGTCCAGAGCAACAGAGTGAACCCTCTATGGATTAACTTCTGAAAGCATGAATCCCAAATTAAACATTTCCTCCTTAACATTGTTCTTTTTGTGTCACTTGGTCACAGCAATGACAAAGCTGACTAAAACACCTCATCATTGTTGTTAGGACTGTAAATTAGTACAGTCATTATGAAAAACTTTATGGAGGTGCCTAAAAGTTTTAAAACCAGAACTACTATATGATCTGATGATCTTAATACTGGGTAGTATTTCTAAATGAAATGAAGTCAGTATGTCAAAAAGACATCAGAACTACAATGTCCATTATTACACCATTCACAGTAGCCAAGAAATGGAAACATCCTAAGCATCTGTCAGTTGACTGGGGAGAAAGTTTAGCCAGTGGCTCATATACACAGTGGATTATTATTCAGTCATAAAACAGAATAAAATGTCATTTGTGATGACATGGATGATATTTGAGATCATTATTTTAAATAAAATAAGCCGGGTATAGGATGATAAGCAGAACATGATTTTACTGATAGGTAGAATATTAAAAAGGTAATCTAATAGAAGTTGAGAGTAGAATGTTGGTTTCCAGAGGCTGTGGGAGAATAAGGAAATGGGAGGGATGAGAAAATGTACATCAACGGGTGTAAAATTATAGTGGTATAGTATTGTTTTATTTAAGCTTTTCACCATTATGACCAAAAGACCTGATAAGAACAATTTTAGAGGAGGGAAAGTTTACTGAAAATATGAGCATAGTTTCAGAGGTTTCAGTTCATAGCCAAATCTATTATCTCTAGGCCTGAGGTGAGGTACAACATCATGGTGGAAAGGTATGGAGAAAGAAAACATCTCAAGACACGGAATCTGCAAGTAGAGAAAGACTCTGCTCTCCAGATACAAAACATACACCCCAAAGGCATACTTCCAGAACCTTACCTCCTCCATCCACACACTACGGCCTTCAGTTACCACCCCATTAATCCCTATCAGGGCATTAATGCAGTGATTAGGTTAAGGTTCTCAGAACCCAATCATGTCACCTTTTAACTTTCTTGCAATGATTCACACATGAGTTTTTTGGGGGAATCTCATATCTGAACCGTAACAAGGAAAAAGAAGTTCTGATATGTTATCGTACAATAGGGTGACTGTAGGTGAATAAAATGTACTCTATGTTTCAAAGGCTTGAAAGAAGGATATTGAATGGTTTCACCATAAAGAAATTACAAGTGTTAGAGGAGATAGATACTTCTGCTTTAAACATATACAAGTGTACACATATATCTAAACATATCATATGATGCTCCATCAATGTGTACATTTTTATGTATCAGTTAAAAAAGGAATTCAATTTATTTCTAAAAAAATATGATATGGATAAAGTCTGTCTTAGTCCATTCAGGCTACTGTAGCAAAATACAATATATTAGGTGGCTTATGAACAACATTTCTCACATTCCTGGAGTTTAGGAAGTCCAAGAACAAGGTGCTGGCACATTTGGCATCTGGTGAGAGCTGTCCACCAATAAGTAGTGCCTTTCTCCTGCATTCCTATACAGCAAAAGGGTAATGGCAGCTCTCCAGAGTTTCCCTCATGGGGCTTTAATTCATTCATGAAGGCTCAGGCCTCATGGCCCAATCGCCTCCCAAGACCTCACCTCTTAATACTATTGTATTTTAGGTCAGTCTTCAACATAGGAATATTGGGGAACATGAACTTTTAGACTCCAGCAAAGAAAAAAGCTAAAGATGAGTTTTAGTGAGGAAATATTAGAAGAAAATAGACTTTTATTTTTCAAACTGTGGTATGAATTACATAATCTAAACCATCCTCCATAGGTTTGAGAAATGAGACACCATATCAGTGGCACTTCTGTGGCGATAATCACAGAGGCCCACACTTCCCCGGGATCAGTAGTGAGGAATACTACCCCTGATTTCCTCCATAGAAGTGTTCATCACTACCCTTCCTCTTGTCTTAAGTAATAAATGGACACAAGGAAGTGATGAGTGCCTGGGGTCACTAGGAAGTCCGCTGAGAGGGTACATATTTCTTTTTTGAGAAACATGACATCCTAAAGTACTTCACAAACCACATACCACAAGAAGGAAACCCTAATTAACCTAGCTGTGCCAATTTTGAGGTTTTACTTAAAGAGTCCCTAGAATTTATTTTAATCTTGAAAATACTGTGCATTTTATAAGCCTGAGAAAAAGAGCATAGACTCATATTTCAAGCAGACTGCCAGGGTTTAAACCACTGCTACTTCTTCCCAGATTGTTAATGTTGTTGGGTTTTTTAAAGTACGCTAAGCATCAGCTTCCTCATCTATAAAATAAGTATTCAGTATGTATTTCCACAGGAAATCGTAAATGCTTAGCAAATGGTAGCTGTTGTTATCTATGTTATACACTCAGATCTTCTTAGCATAGAAAAAGAAAACATGACATAGTGTGCAATTTATATCAAGGAAAACTTGAAAGGACATTGGCTTGAGAAGTTTGTGATTCATGGACACTCATAGATTTAGTCTAGAAATTAGATCTGAGGGCTGCTAAGATCACACGTTGTTATGGTTTGGATGTGAGGTGTCCCCCCAAAGCTCGCGTGTGAAACAATGCAAGAACATTCAGAGAAGGAATGATTAGGTTATGGGAGGCTGAATCCAATCAGTGAATCAATGCAAATGGGGATTATCTTAAGTGGCAACTGAAGGTAGGTAGGACATTGCAGGAAGAGGTGGATCACTGGAGGTGTGTCGTTGGAGTATATATTGGCCACACAAGCTTAGCCACTCTGCTTTCTGATCATCATGCGAGCCATTTCCCTCTGTCACACTCTTTTTGCCATGCTTTCTCACCTTGAGTCCTGAGGAATGGGGCCAATGAACTGAGACCTCTGAAGCCTTATTTCAGGTGCCAACAGGGACTGGTATTTTAATACTGTACTGTCCAATAAAGTAGTTAATGGTGACTTTATTGAACAGCACAGTATTAAAATACCAGGCACCAACATGTAGGATATGTGATACAATTTGTCCTCTTGTGGAAAACTTGCCACTTATTTCGGCTGTGCTTGTGCCTGACTTCAGTCCCCTCAACTTAGTATCTGGGAAGTCACTACCAATTAACAACAAAGAACAAAGTTATGTGTAAACTTAAATCCATATAAATGTCAATATTTAGCCTGATGAAGAAAATTTTTCTTAGGTCACGAAGTTTTACTCCAACTATGGCAATAGTAAATCATTAACCTTGTGCACTGATTATCAGATATCCATTAACTTCACAAAAAGGAATCAATAAATCTAAAGAGTGGGCATATAGAACATCCAAGACATAATCTACTAGTCTTGTGTGTGGGGGGATAGACTTGCAAATATTTATTAGCTTGCACAACTACTTAAATCTAAATATAAAATGGATGTTTTCTGAACAAATACATTAAAATCCTAGATTAACAAAAGCTTTATAGTTAGTTTAGGGGTTTTTATATATATATAGGCGATATTTTCTTTTGAATTTTTCTCCTTTTCTTCTTTTTTATTGGTATCCCCTTGTTCTTGTCTAGTGTTTTTTCTCACTCTTCTCTTTCTCACCATATTTCTCTCTCTTCTTTCCCTCCCTTTCTCACCCTCTTACCATCTCTCCTCCTGATATATTAGCAACTAAACTATTGGCAGTTCCCTCATGCAAAAAAAAAGTGAGAAAGTGATTTATCTATCATACACCTGATTCCTATGGATCATAACTAGTAAGTAGAATCTGAACATTTTTGAAGGTACCTTTTAATGATACATTCTTCAAAACTATCATAGAAAGAAACTTCTACAACCAAAGTAAGAATCTTATATCAGGACTATATTTTGTATTTCTAAAGAATAAAAGCCATGAAAAGAATATCAGTTACTCGACTGGTAAGATTTACTTTTTATACACTCGTTTGACTCTTGACCCTTATACTGTATGAAAAGTTTGTATTCTTGTGCTTCTCTCAGCTCTAGCAGTTTCTTACTTGCTTTTTAACTGGATAATGCATTGTCCTTATGGGAGAACATTCTTTTTTTCCTGAAAGCACTGAATAACTCATTAGCTAGGAATTTGTAGGTGGGCATGCTTCAGGGCACCAACAGATGGTTTAATTGGGTAAAAAATTCCAGAAGGCACTGTGTGGATTGACAGCATTTTTTGTCCAAAACCAGGCTACTTCAAACTTTATGTAGGAAAGAAAAGAGGCTACGTGATTAGAAAGTGTGATTTCAGAAAAAGTGGACAGACCTTCTATTGCTTCAATTCTTACTTCCTTTGCTCACTGAAGCCTTAACTTCTAACATAGATTTACTTCTGTGACTTAAGGTTTATTTCTTGTTGAAATTCATCTTCCCCCCAGAAGTTTTAGCAAGTTAAACATAAATGACTTATTCAGGTCCTTTTTAACTAGCTAAAATTTGCAGCAGGTCCTACTTTGACCTCAGATGCATGTAGATCCATTATTCTAATCATAGTTGTGAAAAAAGAATATGAGAAAATAACTAGTGGTAAACATATATTCTAAAAAGAAATATTAGTTTGTCTCACTATTTCAGAACAATTGATAGTGTGGCTTTTACATCTGGGGTAATGAGGGTTTAGGTCTTCTGACCCAATTTTTTTTTCATGAGGTTAAGTGGGAAATGCGGTAGAGAGTGAACACACTGGCAGGGAGAAAAGAGTGTTCCTACTGCATGCTAAGGTCAGTTTGGAAAGGTAAATACTTACATGCAGATTGACCAATGTGCTTTCTTCACACAGAAATGATTTGACCTTTCAAAAATGTCTGTCATCTTTTACCTTGGCTCAAGTTTTACAGGAAATAATTCAGTTGGTTTCCAATCCTGACACCTTCAATTCCATATCTTAGAGCTAAACTGTTGCCAAGGTATTATTTATCCCTTTATAATTTATTGTTCTTAAGTGCCTTCTAATGGGTTTCATTGATTTGTTCATTGTGCTGCTCACATGGCAAGTTGGCCATCTGTCTAAGTGTGTTGACATTCACATTGATTTTGAATAGCCTTCAATGTCTTTTTTCCTTTGGGCCGAGTAGATGAGTCCATTCTGAAATAAACACATAACTGAATTGAGGATCCTTTTTTATTTGGTAGCTAGTTGTTTTAACACATGCATATGCACACACAAGGTATAAGGACAGGTAGATACAAGTAGGATAAAAAAGGTCTCAGGAAGTACCCAGATGAATCATGATAAGAATTATTACCCATAAAAAAGAATAACTTTATGACATTTGCCAGTAAATAGATGGATCTGGAGACTGTTAGACCATGACACAAAGAAAAGACCACTGAGTCCTATTGAAATCAAATTAAAGCAAGCTTATAATTTTGACCAGCCGGACTGTCTTTCCCAAAAACCGTGGAAACAGAAATGGCAGCTCTCTAGGAGCACAGCTTTATAGCACAGAAAGTTACACAAAGAGGGAGTTTGAGAACTTACAGATAACAAAATTTTGACAAGCATAACACAAAGGCTAGTTAATATTTTAGCTGGGCCCGACATCAGAATTTATGAGGGTCATTAGAGCTTCAGAGAGGGTTGTTATCTGCTCAGGGAAAGCCAGGCATGGGTGAGTTCAAGGCACGGGCAAGCATTCCAAGCAAGTTTAGAAATCGCAGTAATTTATAGTAAAGCCAAAATAAGCTTTTCATGCCTTTGTGGCCAGATGGTTCCCAATCTTAAGAGGGAATTAGGCTGGGTTTATCAAGACTATCATGCTAAGCAAAACTAGCCAGTCCCCCAAAATTCAAATGTTGAGTGTTTTCTCTGATAGGTGGAAGCTACCCACAATAAGGGACTGGGGGAGAATAGAAATTCAGTGAATTAGACAATGGTATTAAGAGAGATAAGGCACTTATTACATTTCTAATTATATAGAAATCAAGAAGGACAATTGGAAGAGGACTTAATCTCAGACTCATTCTGTGCCATTAACCACTCAGCCTTTAGCAAAGTCTGAACCCACACAGCAAACCTGTTAAGGGTGCATTGTTGTTCCACAGACACAGAAGCCCTCATTTCCATAATTGCCTCAAAATTCAACAGCTGACTACGCAACAATTGTTGCAACCAGGAGGTAAAAAGAAAGGATTGATTCTAGTTTACACCCTTAATTTTCTTCCTATTAGACAATTTTAAACCCCAAGAGCAAAAATAAAGGTACTCTTCTCTGTTCTTTATAAATTATCCATGCTCACATATCCTAACACACTAGCACAAACTGAGACATTCGTATTTCCTTATTTGCCAGGTTCAAGTATCAAACTCAACTCTGATGTCCAGGACAAATTCTCAGTCCTATAGGAACTGTTTGAAACTGTAGCAACCCAAGACTCTAATAGATTTGATCTAGAAATTAGCTCTGAGTGCTGCTAAGATCAGCATTGTACACCTCAGGCCTCAATCCATCAGTTCTCTCACACGTGCTATTTAATTAGATTTCTTGCTCCATGATTTTAACCCTGGGGCTGCACACTATACCAAGGAAATAGTTGTTTATGATGTATTTCAAATCTTCTGAAAATCCTTCTACTCTAATCTATACATTTTCCAGAAAATCATAGAACTTTTATCTAATTGATAAACCCTAGAATTCCTATAATAAGGAAAAAATTTTCATAGCATAGTAATAAACTATACTATAATGAAAGGCCCAACATGCCATTAGAACTTGATTCTAAACCATTCTTTTCAAGTGAATTGCAATGTGTCTTTGAGTCATTTTATTTATCCATTCAGCTTTAAATGGACACTTGGTTTATTTTCTACCTTTTGGCCACTACGAATACTGTATAGAGAAGTACCCATATGCGTCCCTGTTTTTAATTTCTAGGTTTATATACCTTGGAATAAAAATAGTAGGACATATAATTTTAAGCCTATCTTTATGAGGAACCACCAAACTATCCACAGCTGCTTCACCATTTTATATCCCTACCAAAAATAAGTGAGGGTCTCTAATCTCCCATATCCTCACCACACTTGTGTTGAAAAGAAATCCCAAAGAAGCATAAGCAAAATGGAAAGGTCATGTGAGGATACCACCAGAAGGTAACCATCTTCAAGCCAAAAAGAGAGGCCTCAGTTGACCAAACCTTCCTATGTACATATATGAATACACGACAGTGAATCTCCACCACAGTGAACCTCACCTTTATGTATATCCATAACGTACTAATTAAAAAGCAACCATAAAGACCCTTAGGGAAGAGGAAAGGGAAAAGGCAAGTACTGAGGACTGAACTGGAGCAAAGCATTTTCCATGCTTGTATAATATATTAAAATGAGTCCTAATATTATATATAGCTAAAATGAACTAATAAACAAAGAAAACTGTTGACACCTTTATCTTGGTCTTCCATCCTCTAAATTATTAGAAAACAAGTCTCCTTTTTAAAACACCATTATAATTTTTTTTTATTTGTTTTGTTGTAACAGTCCTAGAAAAAATGATTTGGAGTTATTTATGAATTCTAAATATGAAGTACATCAGATGTTTGATTTTCGAATAATTTTCTCACTCTGTCAATTGCCTGGTCACCTTTGTAATGTATTTTGAAAGCAGGCCAGAGACCCCCACCCAGAAAACCCTTGCCATAATTAAGCTTCTCTCATCAGAAAGATTCTTATTAAGAGCATCAACAGGCAGAATAATTGTGGTTTGATGCTTTCTCTTTCTTGTAAATGCCAGGTTTGCAGACAAAAAGTGTGGTAAAGTTAAAATCTGTAAGCTTGTTGTGCAATGATTTTGTCAAATGGCTTTTTATCAATTAAGATGATAATATTGTTTCATTTATTCTATTAATGCATGGATTACCGTGATCTATTTTCCTGTGTTAGAAAACTCTGCATTCTGTGGGCTGGGGTTGTAGCTCAGTGATATTGGTTATTTAACCTGTCATACTTTTAGTTTGTACGTATCTGTGACTCTTCTATTTTCCTTCTGTTGTTGATTTCTAGCTTCATTCTTTAGTGGTTTCAAAAGGCACTTTGAATGACTTTAATCTTTTTAAACTATACAGAATTATTTGTGGTCTAATGTGGTCTGTCATGGAAATGTTATCTGTTCAATGGAGGACAGTGTGTATTCTGGCATTGGGTGGAATACCCTGTATATATCTGTTAGGTTTAGTTGAATTATAGTGTTGTACAAATCCTCTATTTCATTAATGATCTTTTTTTTTTTTTGCAGGGGGGCGGTGTTACTGGAGATTGAATTCAGGGGCACTTGATCACTGAACCACAAACCCATCCCTATTTTTTACTTTATTGTTGTTGTTTATAAATCTTTATTCTCATTCAATTTTTAAAAAATTTACTTTGTTATATATGACAACAGGATTCACTGCAATTCATACTACACATATAGACCACAATTTTTCATATTTCTGGTTTTACACAAACTAGAGTCACATCCTTTGTGTCTTCATACATGTACTTAGGATAATGATGACCATCGCATTCCACTGTCTTTCCAACCTTTTTACCCCCTCCCTTTCCCTTCTTCCCCTTTTCCTCTTTGCCCTATCTAGAGTTCATTTAATACTCCCATCCTATTTTGTATTTTATTTTGAGATAGGGTATCACTGAATTGCTTAGTGCCTCACTTTTTCTGAGGCAGGCTTTGAACTGGAGGTTCTCCTGCCTCAGCCTCCCCAAGTCACTAGGATTACAGTAATGTGCCTCTATGCCCAGCTCCTTATTGATCTTTTACTAATATGTAATCTGGGTTTACATACAGATAAATCCATAACTATGTGAAATATCATGATCTTTGGTATATGCCATTTAACATATACCAAAGATCATACTATAATCTTTGGTATATGCCATTTAATATATACCAAAGATCATAGTTCATAGCCTCCCACTGCACTAATGAATACCAGTTCTCTGACTTTGTAATCAAGCACCTGACTAGGAGCAGCAGGTATTTTTTTGTTTCTCCTCAACATCATGAAATAGTATGGTACTATATAATCAGCTTAGGAAATACATAAAAATTCAAAGTACAGTTTCTACTGAATATGAATGACCTTTACTTCAATATCAAGTTGAAAACTGAAAGTCAAACCATTGAAAGTCAGAGAATGTCGATGTTTTATCCATTATTGGAAGGGGTATATTGATGTCTCCAAGTATTATAGTAATATTGTCTTTTATCACTCCAATTCTATCAATGATTTTGTTCACACATTTTTGACTCTGTTTTGTGCATATCTGTTCATAATTGATATCTTCCTGGTGTCTTCTTATATCTCTGTTGTCTTTTGTAACAGTTTTTAGTTAAGTTCTTTTTATATTAGTATGGCAACACAGATCTCTTTGAATTAATACTGGTATGGTATATCATTTACATCTTTGCACTTTAAAATTATTTCTATCTTTGGGGATAAAATGAGTCTTATATTAATATTACACAGCTTCTTCTTGCTTAAAAAGGCAAAAGTGATTTGTTTTCATTGTTTAAATTTATTCTGCCTATCTCTGATTTTTGACTGAAGGGTTCAATTCATCTTCATAAAAGTAATCTCTAATTAGGAAATAACTTATTAATGTCATTTTGTATTGTTTCCTGTATTTCTTATACATTTTTTTCTTAATTACTACCACTTTTGATTTGTAGTTGATATTTTATAGTGAACTATTTTTGTTTCCCATCTCATTTTTATTTCTGAATTTTTTGGATGCTTTCTTTTTACTTACTATGGAGATCACATCTAATATCTTAAATTTATAATAATCTAGTTCAAGCCGATATCAGTTTAATTTCACTAGCACACAAAAAATCTACTTATACTCCTTCATTTTGGTAAGTACTACATTTTTATACATTATATGCCAAATAACATTAATTTATATTTTATGCATTTGTCTTTTAAATCCTGTATAAACTTTAACAAGTGGAATTTCAAACCAAAAATACAATGATATAAGCTTTTATATTTCCCTGTATAGTCATCCTTATAAAAAATCTTTGTATTTGCACACAGCTTGAAGTTACTCTCTAGTGTTTCTTTTCAACCTGAAGGATTTCCTTTAGTACTTATTATGGAGAAAATGCAGTGGTGAGGAATTTCTCAGCTATTGCTTATCTGGAAAATCCTTAATTAATCTCTCATTTTTAAAGGATGATTTTTGGTGAACAATTTCTTCTTTACTTGTTTTTTAAATTTTATTTTATTGGTTCTTCTTAGTTATACATGGCAGTGCATCCAGTTTGGAAAAACAATTATACAAACATAAGAATATCTTATTCTAATTAGGACCCCATTATTATAGGTGGACATGATAGTGGGATTCACGTTGTTTATATCTTCATATGTGTGCATAGGAAAATTATTTTAGATTTATTCTGTTGTCTTTCAGTAATATAAATGTCATCCTACTGCCATCTGCCTATCATGGCTTCTGATGACTTATCTGTTGACAATTGTTTTGAAGACACGATTTTTGTGATGAATCACTATTTTCTTATTGCTTTAAGAGTCCCTTTTTGTCTTTGGGCTTTGGCAATTTAGATAAAATATTTATTGCTATGGATTACTTGTGTTTATTTTACTTAGTGTTCATTATTTTTCATGTGGTTCTCATGTCTTTCATGATATTTAGGAAGATATCAAAAGACCTTCAAATATTCTGGTTTTTTTTTTCTTCTTATTCTGGTACTACTGTATAAAACCTGTATTAATCTATTTGATAATGTCCTACATGTCCCTTAGACATTATTTATTGTTATTTATTTTTCTCTCAGTAGCTCAGGTGCAATGATTTAGTCTTTTCTTGGGTTCAGGACAATGTCTGCTGCTTGTACAAATATGCTTTTGAATGCCTCTACTGAATTTTTCATTTCAATTTTTTTCTCCAGCTCTAGATTTCTGTTTGATAACTTTGTATGATTTCTCTTTTTAGATATTCTCTTTTGATTCATAACTAATTTTTCTGATTTTTTTAGTTATTTACTTATATTTTTCTTTTTCTTTTTTTTTCTGTAAGCTTATTAAGGCAGTTGTTTTAAAGTCATTGTCTTATAATCCTGATGTTTGTTCTTGCTCAGGGATGGTTTATTTTCTCTGTGAATATCCATATATTCTTGATTTTTCATTTTTTTAGCTTTGCAATTTTTTCAATAAAAATTGGACATCTGAATACTATAATATGAGGATTGTTTAAACCAGATTTTCCCACTTCCCCATGGTGTGCTGCTTTGTTATTTTTTTTTTTTTTTTTTTTTTTGGTATTGTATCTGTATAATTGTTTGGCAACTTTCCAAAACAGTTTTGGAGAGA
The DNA here is from genome assembly GCF_048772815.1 of Callospermophilus lateralis. Taxonomy (NCBI): domain Eukaryota; kingdom Metazoa; phylum Chordata; class Mammalia; order Rodentia; family Sciuridae; genus Callospermophilus; species Callospermophilus lateralis. The sequence continues at coordinate 68,470,297 of NC_135318.1, read as the reverse complement.
CAATATAGAAACCACTTTTTAAAGAATATATTTCTTCCTTCTATACTTAAAGTCAAAACATGATTATTATAGGTCATTATACGTGCTAAAATAAAACAAAAATATTTTATCACACATGGAAGTAAAGATATTCAACAACTTGATGTAGTTCACATATCTTAATTACTTATATGTGTATATGAGCAACAAATTAGAGATTCAACCTTTCATAGTAGCCTCACACATCTTTTACCATAAGCCTATGCATCATGGCAATAGTTATGATAACCCCAGTTTGAGAACACTGCATAGTTTTATTTCATACTGATATGCCATGATTAATTTATTATTTGGTTATTCTTTTCCTGTAATGATCATGTGTTTCATAAATCCTTTACTACACTCATGTGAATTCTATAAAATTATTATTAATTTACTTTTTGGTCAAAGATATATATCAAATACCCTTTCAGAAAATGTTTAACCAACATATATGTCTACCTACCATCATGAACATGCTCTAAAGTGAATTTCTATATCAGTAATAATTTTCATTTGTAGGATACTCAGTAAATTATAAATTATAACTATGTGTTGATTCTCTGAATATGTTCAAAAATAAGAATAAAGAACCATTATCCTAATCTTACAAGTGAAGAACGAAGATTCAGATACACTACATGATTTGCACAAATACAGACTGTAAATCAGTAACTTCAGGAGTCAAAGTAAAGCCTTCCAAAGTTAAAATATTCAGTGGCATATTTCTGTATCATATGGATAGACAAGTTCTGGATGACTCAAAAATGGAGAGGATGGATAAGAATAACTGGCTAATAAAGGATGGCATATTAGCAATTCCAATGTCATGAAAATGAAATATATGAAAAGTGATAGTAATGTTTGAGACATGTTAGTATTGATTATAATTCACTGAAGTTTCCAAATATCCTCTTTTAAGAGAACTGGGATAGATGAAAAATTATACAGAAAGTTACATAACTCTTGTGAAATTGGAATCACTTTTGAATGAGTGAGAATTCTGTACACTCATGACTCACAGAACACCTTTTTAATGTTCCATGTAAAACATATCCTGATTCAGTATGTTACCATGGAACCCTGGGGAGAGAGTGAGTTTAATAAAACTACTTTAGAATCATAGTCCATTACAGACATTGTTAGTCAATACTGTCTCTTCCTATTTAAGAGAGTTCCATTTTTTTCCTAGGAAATAGTAATATAGGTATAGTAAGATGAATAATGCCTCCTACACCAAGATGTCCACATCCTAACTCCTGCATTTTGTAAATATGCTACATTACACTGTAAAAGGAACTTTTCAGATGAGTTAAATTAGGTATATTGAAGCAGAAAGATTATTCTAAATCATCTGAGTGTGAGCTAATCACAAAGGTCCTTATAAGGAATGAGACCAGATTTGTGTCTGAGAGGAAGATGATATAAAAAGAAAAGCAAAGATCAGTGGAAGAGAAGTTGTAATGGTGCTGGCTTGGAAGACAGAGGACAAACCTGTGAGGCAGAATGTAGGCAGGCTATAGAACCTGAAATTTACAAAGACCTGGTTTCCCTAGAAGGCAGAATTCCAGGGTTTAATTTTAGCCTACCAAAACTGATTTTAGGCTTCTGCTTTCTAAGAAATGTGCTAATAAATTTAAGTTTTGAAGTGCATACATTGTAAGTCTATAAGTTTTTGATTGTTATAAAAACTATAGGAACCTTAAAATTTTTTAAAAGAAACTTTATTATTATTTTAGAGCAGTTTTGGGTTCACAGCAAAACTTCCTTCAGTATCAACATTATCCAGAAGAGTGGGGCATCTGTTAAAGATGAGGAACCTACACGGAAGTGTCATGATCTTCTAAGTTCGTAGCTTACATCAGGGTTCACTTTTAGTATATCACATTTTATAAGTTTGGACAAATATATAATTACATGTATCACATATAAATTTCTAATGTCTTTCCTAAAATTTCTCTGTTTCACCTATTCATACCTTCCTACATGACCCCGAACTTTTCACTATTTTCATAGTGTCTTGTAGTTGGAATCATAGTATATAGCCTTTTTTCAGATTGGCTTCTTTAATTTCTTTTTAGACATTTAAATTTCCTTCTTGCTGATTCATGGCTGTAAAGCTCATTTGTTTTTACAAGTGAGTTAGTAAAATTCTATTGTCTAGAGGTACTATAGGTTTTGCTTTGTTTTAATATATTGGCCTAACATAGGGCGGTTTATTTGCTCCCAAGTTTTAGCAGTTGTGATAAAACTATATACACTCTGTATACAAGGTTTTTTTTTCTTTTGGTGGACATGTTTTTAGTGCTTTGGAGAAATGCTAAAGAGCACATAAGAGTGTGTATACATTTGTGAGAAACGGCCAAACTGTCTTCCAAAATGTTGGTATAATTTTGCATTCCTATTGGCAGTGAATAAGAATTCCTATTGCTCTGCTACATCCTCCTTATAATTCGTTAATGTCGGTTGTATATACCTGGCTATTCTAATGGGTGTGTGGTGATATCTCATGGCTTAAATTTTCAGTTCCTTGATAACATATGATGTGAAAATGGTTTCTTATGCTTACTTGCCATCTATATATTTTCTTTTGTGAGATGTCTGTTCAGGTCTTATGACTTTTTTTATTATTATTTAAACCAGCATATTTGTTTACTTATAGCTGAAATTTAAAAACTTTTTGGTGAGTACGTATTTTGAATTAATAGAATTTTATCAAATGTGGAATTTTTGTTTTGTTTGTTCTGTTTATGCAAATATTTTCTCCTAGTCTGTGGCTTATCTTCTCATTCTCTTGATAGGGTCTTTTTTTTTTTTTTTTTTGTAGAACCAAATTTTTTACTTTAATGAAATGCAGCTTATCAATTCTTTCTTTCATGGATCATTTCCTTGAAATAATTATGCTTTTGCCGTGTCACACAAAAAAGTGGTGTTTTCACTTTCATTTAATTAAAAATATTTTCAAAATATTTCTAGAATTTTCTCTTTTGTATATGTATTATTTATAAGTCTGGTGTTTAATCTTCACAATTTTTAGAATTTTACATTTCTTTTTAACAATGACTTCTCACTTAATTCTGTTTTCTGAGAAGAAACATTGTGAAATTTCAATTATTTTAATATTTTAAGGTGTACTTGATTGCTGAGAATGGGGTCTACGTTGGTAGGTGGTCCATGAGCTAAGAATATTTATTCTATTCCTGTTGGATGAAGTAGTCTTCAGATGTCCATTATATGCAGTTGCTGATGACACAACTGAGTTCAACTATGTCCTTATTAACTTTCTGCCTGCTCAGTCTGTCCACAGATACAGAAAAGTGTTGAAGTTAACGACTATTTTCTTATCAGTCACACACTCACTCATGCTGTACCTTAGATCTCAAGAATTTATCTGTATTATAACTGAAAATTTGTACCCTTTAACCAACATCTCCCCATTTCTCCAACTACAACCTAGTCCACTACAAACACTATCATACATTCTGCACTTATGAATTTGACTTTTTAAAAATTCTACATGTAAGTAAAACAGTATAGAATTTGTCCTTCTGTGGGTACCTTATTAAACTTAACATAATGTTCTCTGGGATCCTCCATGTTGTTGGAAATTACAAAATTTCTTTCTTTTTAAAGGCTGCATAGTAGTATATTATATATGTATGTATATGTATAATATATGTGTACATGTATAAATTTTATCTTATTTATCTATTAATCTGTCAATGGAACCTGAAGTAGTTCCTATATTTTGGCTGTTGGGAATAATGTAAAGAACAGGAGGGTCCTTATCTTTTCAAGATACTAATTTCATTTCCTTTACTCTGAAGTGTGATCACTGGACAATAAAGTAGTTGTATTCATAACTTTTGAGTAAACTCTATATTATTTTCCATTATCTTTGTAACAAATTGCATCTCCCCAATAATGTAAAACGATTACATTTTCTCTATAATTTCACCATACTCACTATCTGTTGTATTTTTGTTAGCAGTCATCCTAACCGTAGAACTGCGCATGTATTAATATTTAAAGTTATTTTCTCAATATATGGATGTCTTGTTTAGTGATATACTCTAGTATTATTTTTTAACTTGTGCAATTAGATCATTGACATTTAAAATGATTGTTGATATAATTTTAAAAATAAAATTACTATAAACAGTATGCTGTCCTACATTGGCAGCAGGCACATACCTCTACTGTTTGTCGTTAGATTCTCTCGATTTCTCTTGTATTTGATTTAATCTTCTGTTGTTTTATTCATCAAAGACCAAGGAGTGATAGAATATACCAGATAGCCTCTGTATGTAGTCGGGTATACCTTACAGGAATATGTAAGTACATTCTGGGATATTTGCACAAGGACAAAAATCACCTAATTGGTGAACTTCTTAGAACAGATCTCCATTGCTAAATGACTCATGAATGTAATTAATGTGGGTTAATGTGTACCATAACTGTTTTCTACTTACTACTTACCCTTGTTCTATGCTTAATTTTTTTCTTAAGTTGTTTTTTTCATTTTTTAAAAATTAAATTTTTATGATTACATTTTTTCTTCTTAACAGAACTGATTTTTTTTAGATACACTTGACAATACAGTGTATTGTGACATATTATACACACATGAAGTATAACTTATTCTATTTGGGATCCCAAATTTGTAGGGAGTATCACTGTGTTGTATTCATATATGAACATAGGAAAGTTATATCCAATTAATTACACTTTCTTTCCTATTCCTATCCCCATTTCTTCCCTTCATTCCCCTTTGTCTAATCCACTGAACATAACTGTTTTTAACATACGATGTTTATCTCTTTAGAAGATGTTGTATACTTGCAATCTACATATATATCTAATCTAAACTATTTTCAGATAACTGAGAATAAGAAAAATAAAAACTTTTATTTTACTTTATTTTCTTTTTTGATAGCTTTAATTTTTGTCCTACATACAAAAGACTATTTTATTTAGGCTTTTTAAAGGTCTTCTATTAATTCTAATTCTAGCTTAAAATTTTTCCCTTGACATTTTAAATATTTCACTCCACCCTTTTCTCATTACTTGGTTGCTAAAAGTTTGGAGACAATTTGAATCTTTGCTCCTCTCTAGGTAAGGGGTCTTTTATCCTTTAGCTTCCTTAAATTTTTTTGTCTTTGATTTTCTATAATTTAGAAATGAAATGCCTTGGTACAATTCTTTTGCTTTCATTTGGTTTTGCCACATTTGATCGGCAATTTCATATCTGACATCATTTTGAGTAAATTCTGTCATTGTTGTTCAAATATATTTTTCTATTCCTTTATTTTTTCTTTGTTCTGTTATTTCCATTTTGCTTATGTTGCACTTTTGTAGCAGAAACAACATTCTTGGATATTTTGTACTTTTTAGTCCTTGTTCTCTGTGCCTTTCAGTTTGGAAGATTTTTATTGATATTTATTAAAGCTCAAAGATTGTTTTCCTACTCATGCTCTGTGCACTAATCAGCTCATCAAAGGCATTCTTCATTCCTGTTGTGGTATTCCTTACCTCTAGCAATTATTTTTGGTTCTTTCTTAGTTTGTTCATTTCTTCCTTTGAATCATCTATCATCATTGAATAGTGTCTATTTTATCCATTAGGGCCCTTCCTATATTAATTCAAGTTGTTCTAAATTTGCAGTTTTACATCCATATTATGTCTGGTACTCAGGTCTTGCCCTTTGGACTGTATTTTTTCTATTACTGTGCTTTAAAATTTTTGGTTAATATCTGGACATGTTTAGAGTGGAAAACAAACAAATAAATAATGAAAACAACTAACTGTCAACAATTATAGTGCAGTTTGTCTCCCTCATTACTGGTTATTTTGGAGGTTTCTGTTCTGGTATATTGTGATATTCTATATCTTCTTATCTGTCTAAATTTGAGGGTGGTGATTTTCCTTGTGATTTCATATCTTAAATATTTAATTTTATTTATATTTTTGTTTGTTATAGAATGGAGTGATCATTTTCAATATCCTTATATGAGATATTAGAAAGTTGTGTACACTGTAATACAAGTAATACATTTTTTCCCCAAATTCAAAAAAATGATAAATGAGATTTGCTAAGACAAAAAATTGTACAAAAACATGTATACTAATTGCAAAAATGAGATATTATTCACTTAGTCACAAATAGGAAAGTATTCCAAAAAATCATAACCATACATATAAAACACCTCTATGGAAAAATGTTAAAAATTATGAAAAACAGAAAAGTAATCTGAAAGTTAAGATTGATATTGGATAGCATGATATTTAAATGTCAAATCTGTACAAATTAATGAATCACACAATAACCATGCAATTTTTAGCTTAATAGTTTTAGAAATTCAATTCCATTTTCAATAATAAAATGGTGTACTCATGGTCCATAGCACTACTTTGAAAAAGATAAGAAAAACGAATAAAGATTTTTTTTGTACATTAATATTACTACATTTTGGATGGGCTTCACTGAAGATTGAAATCAGGGGTACTCTGCCACTGAGCTCTATCCAATGTCTTTATTCATACTACACACACACACACACACACACACACACACAAACACACATATACACAGAGCGTCTTGTTTAGTTTCTAAGGCTAGCCTTGAATTTTTGTTCCTCCTGCAGGTGTGCACCAACATGCCCAGCTTTTAGTATTACATTCTAAAATAATATAGTTACTGGTACAGGAACAAGTTACATGGATCAATGGAAGAAAGAGGGATGCCATGTATGTTCATGGGAAGTATTCTTTGTTTTGTTGTTCTATCTATGCTTGTTATTTTCTTGTATTTTTTTTTAGCTTTAGATTCAGAGAAATGCTAACCTTATGAAAGTAGTTGACAACTTTTATTCCTGTTCTATTTTCTGAAAAACATTTTGTGAATATATGTATACACATGTATACACACAAATATACATACATATATATAAGGGTTGGAAATACAATAAGGTTGGAAGGAAAATTCATAAGAAAATTTACATGTAATAGAATATTTACAAAAATATTTATCACACATAGAATAATACAAAATTTCAATCTAAATAAAAAACATACCTAAATAAATATATGAAAGTAAGCCTGAATGGGAAAAAGTACATTATATAAAGTAAATGGGGAAAAAGAGTGTGGTCTTTTAAAAATACATTTATTGAAAATGTTTAACATGTTCTCATTTTAAGCTGATGAGTTTTCAAAAATGTGTACATTGTTTAACTACCAAAGTGATTAAGTTTGTATAAAATATTTCTCTCAAGTCAACATTCATAATCTTCCTCCAGTGGTGAAGGCAATTTTTGTTACATTAGATTTGTTTCTACTCTAGGGTTTTATGTCAATAGAAAGATATAGTATTTGCTCTTTAATGTCTAATTTTGTTCAATCAAGATAATGTTACTAGAATTAATTTCTGTACTTTTTTCTATTAGGCTATCAATCATTTTTATTGCTAATACCATCTTACATGAATATACCAATGTTTGTTTATCCATTCTGTTTCTCATTTGAATTTTATTAGTTTATAATAATTTTATATAAATATTATATGATGAACATTAATATTTAAGTCATTGTGAGTGTAATGCTTTTATATTTATCTAGTTAAAATACATAAAAATGGGATTGCTTGATCATCTAAATGATGTTTACTTTTACACCATACTGTGTAAAATATTTTCTAATTTTATTTTCCCTATCAACATTTGGAATTGTCAATCTTTCATTTCAACCATGCTTGTGGCAATGTGATAATAACCCATTTAAAACTAATGTCCACTTTTAGAATAAGCGACATTTGAATATGGATTATCATTATTCTGTTTACCTGGATAGTTCCTAAGATTTTGTTAACTGTTTTAAATGTATGTTTATGACAGGTGTTGTCTTGTTTTGTTTTTGTGTGTCTGCTTGCTTTTTTCCTTCTCTATTTTTTTTTTAGTTTTTTTATTTCTTTTTTTAAAAAAATATTTTCTAATTGGTTATACATGATATCAGAATAAATTTCAACTTACTATACAGAAATGGAGCACAACTTTTCCATTCTCTGGCTGTACACAATGCAGAGTCACACTGTTCATGCAATCATACATGTACATAAGGTAATAATGTCCATCACATTCCACCATCCTTCTCACATCTGCATGCTTTCCACTCATTCCCCTCTGCCCAATTCAAGTTCCTACATTCTTCCCCTCCCTCCTCCCCTCCAATATGTATCAGTATCCCTATATCAGAAAAACACATTTGGCTTTGATTTGGGAGTATTAGCTTAGTTCACTTAGCATGATATTCTCCAGCTCCATCCATTTATCGGCAAATGTCATAATTTCTTTCTTCTTTAAGGCTGAGTAATATTGCATTGTGTATATATACAACCGTTTATTTTTTTTAATTGGTTGTTCAAAACATTACAAAGCTCATGACATATCATCTTTCATACATTTGATTTAAGTGGGTTATGAACTCCCATTTTTACCCCAAATACAAGTTGCAGAATCACATCGATTACACATCCACATATTTACATTATGCCATATTAGTGACTGTTGTATTCTGCTGCCTTTCCTATCCCCTACTATCCCCCCTCCCCTTCCCTCTCATCTTCCCTCTCTACCCCATCTGTTGTTATTCAATTCTCTCCCTTGGTTTTTTTTTCCCCTTTCCCCTCACAAACTCTTATATGTAATTTTGTGTAACAATGAGGGTCTCCTTCCATTTCCATACAGTTTCCCTTCTCTCTCCCTTTCTCTCCCCCCACTCATCTCTGTTTAATGTTAATATTTTCCTCATGCTCTTCCTCCCTGTTCTGTTCTTAGTTGCTCTCTTTATATCAAAGAAGACATTTGGCATTTGTTTTTAAGGATTGGCTAGCTTCACTTAGCATAATCTGCTCTAATGCCATCCATTTCCCTGCAAATTCCATGATTTTGTCATTTTTTAGTGCTGTGTAATACTCCATTGTGTATAAATGCCACATTTTTTTTTATCCATTCATCTATTGAAGGGCATCTAGGTTGCTTCCAGAGTCTAGCTATTGTGAATTGTGCTGTTATGATCATTGATGTGGCAGAATCCCTATAGTATGCTCTTTTAAGGTCCTCAGGGAATAGACCGAGAAGGGCGATAGCTGGGTCAAATGGTGGTTCCATTCCCAGCTTTCCCAGGAATCTCCATACTGCTTTCCATATTGGCCGCACCAATTTGCAGTCCCACCAGCAATGTACAAGTGTACCCTTTTCCCCACATCCTCGCCAGCACTTATTGTTGTTTGACTTCATAATGGCTGCCAATCTTACTGGAGTGAGATGGTATCTTAGGGTGGTTTTGATTTGCATTTCTCTGACTGCTAGAGATGGTGAGCATTTTTTCATGTACTTGTTGATTGATTGTATGTCCTCCTCTGAGAAGTTTCTGTTCAGGTCCTTGGCCCATTTGTTGATTGGGTTATTTGTTATCTTATTGTTTAATTTTTTGAGTTCTTTGTATACTCTGGATATTAGGGCTCTATCTGAAGTGTGAGGAGTAAAAATTTGTTCCCAGGATGTAGGTTCCCTATTTACCTCTCTTATTGTTTCTTTTGCTGAGAAAAAACTTTTTAGTTTGAGTAAGTCCCATTTGTTTATTCTTGTATTTAACTCTTGGGCTATGGGCATCCTATTAAGGAATTTGGAGCCCGACCCCACAATATGTAGGTCGGAGCCAACTTTTTCTTCTATCAGGCTCAGAGTCTCTGATTTGATATCAAGCTCTTTGATCCATTTTGAATTAACTTTTGTGCATGGCAAGAGAAAGGGGTTCAGCTTCATTTTGTTGCATATGGATTTCCAGTTTTCCCAGCACCATTTGTTGAAGATGCTATCCTTTCTCCATTTAATGCTTTTAGCCACTTTATCAAATATAAGAAAGTTATAATTTTGTGGATTGGTTTCTGTGTCCTCTATTCTGTACCATTGGTCCACCTGCCTATTTTGGTACCAGTACCATGCTGTTTTTGTTACTATTGCTCTGTAGTAAAGTTTGAAATCTGGTATCGCTATACCTCCAGATTCACACTTCCTGCTTAGAATTGCTTTTGCTATTCTGGGTCTTTTGTTTTTCCATATGAATTTCATGACTGCTTTATCTATTTCTACAGGAAATGCTGTTGGGATTTTGATTGGCATTGCGTTGAACCTGTAGAGAACTTTGGGTAATATCGCCATTTTGATGATGTTGGTTCTGCCTATCCATGAGCAGAGTACATTTTTCCATCTTCTAAGATCTTCTATTTCTCTCTTTAGGGTTCTGTAATTTTCATTGTATAAATCTTTCACTTCTTTTGTTAGGTTGATTCCCAAGTATTTTATTTTTTTTTTGAGGCTATTGTGAATGGGGTGATTTTCCTCATTTCCATTTCAGAAATTTTGTTGCTGATATACAGGAATGCCTTTTAGTTATGCGTGTTGATTTTATATCCTGCCACTTTGCTGAATTCATTTATTAGTTCTAGTAGTTTTTTTGTAGACCCTTTTGGGTCTTCTAGGTATAGGATCATGTCGTCCGCAAATAGTGATATTTTAAGTTCTTCTTTTCCTATTTTTATGCCTTTAATTTCTTTTGTCTGTCTAATTGCTCTGGCTAGTATTTCAAGGGCTAAATTAAATAGAAGTGGTGAGAGAGGGCATCCCTGTCTTGTTCCAGATTTTATCGGGAATGCCTTCAATTTTTCTCCATTTGAACAATGGTAGCCTGAGGCTTAGCATATAATAGCTTTTACAATATTGAGGTAAGTTCCTGTTATCCCTAGTTTTTCTAGTGTTTTGAACATAAACGGATGCTGTACTTTGTCGAATGCTTTTTCTGCATCTATCGAGATGATCATATGGTTCTTATCTTTAAGTCTATTGATGTGGTGAATAACATTTATTGATTTCCGTATATTGAACCAACCTTGCATCCCAAGGATGAATCCTACTTGATCATGGTGCACAATTTTTTTGATATGCTTTTGTATTCGATTCATCAGGATTTTATTGAGAATTTTTGCATCTATGTTCATTAGAGATATTGGTCTGTAGTTTTCTTTCTTTGAAGTGTCTTTGTCTGGTTTTGGGATCAGGGTGATGTTGGCCTCATAGAATGAATTTGGAAGAGCTCCTTCTTTATCTATTTCTTGAAATAGCTTGAAAAGTATTGGTATTAATTCTTCTTTGAAAGTTTTGTAAAACTCCGCTGTATACCCACACGGTCCAGGGATTTTCTTGGTTGGTAGTCTTTTGATTGCTTCTTCTATTTCTTCCTTTGTTATTGGTCTGTTTAAATTGTGTGTGTCTTTCTGACTCAATCTGGACGACCGTTTCTTTATTCATTCATCTTTTGAAGGGCTGCTATAAACATTGATGTGGTTGTATCACTTTAGTATGCTCATGTTAAGTCCTTGGGGTACAAACTGAGGAGTGGGATAGCTAGGTCAAATGATGATATTATTCCAAGTTTTCTGAAGAATTACCCTATTACTTTCCAGAGTGGTTTTCACCAATATGCAGTCCCACCAGCAGTGTTTGAGTGTACCATTCCCCCACATCTCACCAACACTTACCGTTGCTTTTTTCTTGATAATTGCTATTCTGACTGGAGTGAGATGAAATCTTAGAGTAGTTTAGATTTGCATTTCTCTAATTGTTAGAGATGTTGAACATTTTTTCATAATTTGTTGATTGATTGTATATCTTCTTCTGTGGAGTGTCTATTCATTTTCTTAGCCCATTTATTGATTGGATGGGATGTTTTTTGTTTGTTTGATTTGGTGTTTTTTAAAGTTCTATTCTGGAGACTAATACTCTATCTGAGGTGCAGATCCCCATTCTGTAGAATTGGTCTTCACATTTTTTGTTTCCTTTGATGAGAAGAAGATTTTTAGTTTGAATTCATCCCATTTATTGATTCTTGATTTTATTTCTTGTTCTTTAGGAGTCATGTTAAGAAAATTAGGTCCTAAGCCAACATGATGAAGATTTGGGCCTACTTTTTCTTCTGTTTGGTGCAGATTCTGTGGTCTAATTGTTAGGTCCTTGATCCACTTTGAGTTGAGTTTTGTGCAGGTTGAGAGATAGGGGTTTAATTTCATTTTGCTACATATGTATTCTCAGTTCTACTGACCTGATAAAATTACTTGACAATTTTTCTCCTTCTTCTATTTTCTGAACAATTTAGTAAAACATTTTTATTTTTAATTTTAAAATATTAGTAGAATTTACAATGAAATTTCACTCTCTGATTCTAAATTTTGTTATATTTTTATAAACTTCTAATATAATTTATTCAATGCATGTAAGTAAATAAAAGTTATGCATCTCCTCTTGAGAAAGTTTTAAAGTTGTAATTTTTTAAGGAATTTGTATTTTTGACATGTTTATGTAAAATTAGTGAGCATAGTCCTATTAATAATTTAATAATACTCCTTATGGTCATCATGGTATTTATAATACTGGTAAAGATATCACCTCTCTTATATATTTTTTAAAATTTTTTAGTTGTAATTGGACACAATATTTTTATCTTATTTTTATGTGGTGCTGAGGATTGAATCCAGGGCCTCGCGCATGCTAGGTGAGCACTCTCCCGCTGAGCCACAATCTCAGCTCCGATCACCTCTCTTATTTATGGTCTTCTGTATCTTCTTTTTGGTCAGTATGACTAGAAATTTTTTAATCTTGGTACTTTTAAACAATCAGATTTTGAGTCATTTTTAGTTATTTCTACATTTATACTTTAATCCCCTTCACGATACTTCCTTTTGTTCTAATTTGACTTTATCTAAATCTTTAACATAGACATTTAGAACACTGTTTATATTATTTATTTTTGTTTAAAAACAATATTTAAAGTGGTGAACTTCCTCCTAGTCACTACTTTGTGAATATTTTAAAAATGACAAATATGGCTTTTCCTTTTGCTTCAGTTACATGTAGGCATGTGTGTAGATGTGTATAGTTTTAAACTTCATTATGTTGAAAAGTTAAATTAAGTTCCAGATGATCTTGATTTTGTTTGTATTGTGTATAGTATTTCAGAAATATAGATTTGACTGAATAGTTATGTATTATTACTTAAGTCTATTTTTCCATATTAAATTTATTTGTAATTAAAATTAATAAGGTAATGTTAAACAGCAAAAATATAGATTATTTGTATATTTAGATACATTATTAATTTTAACTTACTCAATTATAATTCCAATTATTCAGAAATAAATATAGAAAACTTCAAATATAGTGCCTGATTTTCTTTTTTCACCTTTCCATTTAGTCAGTCCATGTTTTATTTGTTTGAAAAGGTTTATAGTTACATGAACATACAATTGGATTTTATAATTTTCATATATTTTTTAAATTTTTTAGTTCATTTTGATATATGTTACATCAGGGCTAATTTTGACATATTTCTCCAATCCCCAAAAACAATTTGCTCGAATTTCAGCCTTCAATATTTCTCCTTTCCTTCATCTCTTCTCTTCCATGCATCCATTTCCTCTTTAATCAATAATAATAACTTAAAAATTTTTTCTCTTTCCTGATAATTTCTTCTGAAATTTACTCTCTAATATAAAAGTATTTTACTTTCTTATAATGAGGTTTTGTGTGTCATATATTTTGCATTCTTTCTGTTTTTCTACATGTGTAGACTCAATAGTGGCTCCCCAAATTGTCTAGCTCCCAATATCTAAATCTGTGAACATATGGACTTTGCAAATTCAGGAAATTAAGGATCTCAGAATTAAGAGATTAGCCTGGAACCATTTCTGACAATGTAATCACCAGACTCTTTTAAAGATAGAGACAGAGTCAAATTCAGAAAAAAATAGGTTTTATGGTGAAATGAGATACTTGAGGCTCTGTATATAAGTATGAAAATGGAATGAATGAGGTGGTGGACTCCAATAATTAGCCAATGTTAGCAGGTTCATTAAACTTATAATAGTAAAAACTACTGTGCCTATTAAGCTTGAATACCTTAAAAAATCCATATAGTCAACATGTGGTGGTGACATCTCTAGTAGCAAAGGAGTGCATTTGAGGAATGCATACCGGTATCAACATTCTGGAGAGTTGTCTGGCATTAGTTAGTCAACTTATGTATTCTTGGTCTGTATATGTATCCCAAAGAGTTTCTCAGTGGGCTCGTAAGTATACATGCATAAGGATTTGTACACAGTTTGATTCTGCTGTAAGGAGAGGGGATTTTGAGTTTTACATGTTGTGAATGTGCATCACAGAGTCCTACTCAATGATTAGAATACTTGAGTACATGTATGTTTTAGTCAATTTTTTTACTGCTGTGACCAAAATACCTGACAAGAACAATGAGAGAAAAAAAAAGTTTATTTAGGAGCTCTTAATTTCAGTGGTCTCTGCCGTCCAGTCCATACATGACTGACTGCATTCCTTGGAGCTCAAGGTGAGCCAGAACATCATGGTGGAAGAGTGTGGCAGAGGTGCCTGAGGAAATGGCACCAGGATTGAGGGTGTGGGGAGAGAAAGAAACTAACTGTTCCACTCAGATTCAGCAGGGACAATACATCCAATACATCCACTCACAGGCAGAGCCCCAGACTACCTCCTTCAGCCTTAATGCACTGATTAGGTTCATGTTCTTATAACTCAATTAGTTCACCTCTGAAGTTTCCTGCATTTCTCACATATGAGCTTTTGGAGAGACACATAATATCTAAACTATAACAATGTACACATAGGAAAGTGGATGGATCTTATAAGCACAATCTGAGGTATTTAAAGTAGGAAAGGAATAAAGCTCCAAACTCATATATGTTAAAATATACGTATGTTTAATAATAACATCAATATTAGAGTGAGTTAAAAAAATTAATATATAGTAATCGACGCGATAATTGTCTCTGAGATGAGCGAGAAATGGGAATGTAAATCAAATGATAATATCAATCATTTCCCTATTTCCCTTGCAATAATAGATGACCACTTGTTGTAGTTCTAACAAGCAGCAAAGAAATTCATTATGAAACTTCTTAAAAGGAGGTATAATAAGCTATTAGATACTTTCTGCACCTGGCTGATCTCCTTCTTACTGATTGTAGCACAGACGAAATACCTCCAGTTTTAACAGTGATTTTTTTTTTCTCCTAAGAGAGCAATGAGGAAAAGCACAGATGCTTTTGATATGTTAATACACTAAACTAACATAAATAACTGCTAATCTCTGGAAATTGTGTTGTTTGTTGATTGTAGTAAATAAAACTCTTTCTAAAAAAAAAAAACTAGAGCAAATTGAGCTGCTTCTTGTAAAGTTTGAGCCAAGGATCATGATATAGGAAAAATTTCAATTGTTGACTTTGATATTTCATTACATCAAAATGAGAGTGTATATAAGTAAAAGGACATGAGTTTTTAAAAAATGTGAGTTATGAGCTAAAGTCTCATTATTCTCAATTACTGGGTTATATTCCAATGATGTGACCCACTTCTACCTCACTGTTTCCATCCACAATATCGAGAAAATGTAAATCCTCATATGTTTGAAATTTAACAGATACAATGCATTTAAACTACAGACATTTAATTTTTCTAAAATATTCTGTTTTCTCTTTTTGAATAAATAACTTTAGTTGTATCAAGGGAACAATTCAAAAAGACCAACAAACAATTTGCTTCTGAGCCTGGAAAGGGACCTCAGATTAGTTATCTAAGTTAGAATTCAGGCTGACAGTGATGCAGTGATCCTTTTCAAATCATGCTGTAGAAGTTAAACCACCATATGTCATCCCAGATGGCATACAGGCAGGAGGGAACTGTGATATTTCAGATGACAAAATAGAGTCAAAAGCACATTAAAAGGTTAACAAGAGGGTCATAAAATGTAATCTAACAGGATTTTATATAAAACATTTTGATCTGACTTTTAAAAAACAACTATATAGGATTCAAACAGGAATATATTTAAGAAGTTTTCATATGAAATGTCATTATTTTTTAATGATTACATCAGTTTAGAAAATAAAATGAGGAACAGGAAGATAGTGAGTTCAAGGTGACTAATTAAACCTACTGTTTATTTCTCCTCACTCTGAGAATCTGATAAAATGGTAATAAGCCCTTAAAAGCAAATGAGACAGGAAATAGATCATGTGGGAATGAGAAGTTTATTTTTATTTATGGAGAAAATGGATTTACTTATGAAGAAGTGATATTTAGGCTGAGTAATTCAATATCATTTTTACACTCATTCTCCAAGTGAAATAAAAGAACTATAACATTCCACATTGATAAATAAGGGCTAGTATTTGAAAACAAACATCATATTACAAATAAATTCAAACTTCCATAAAGGGCTTTGAAATATCAAGTAGCCATACATTATGGTAGAATTTGGTGGTCCCCAGACTAAAGATGAAATCTCTGCTTCTGGGGAGATTTGAAAAAAATATTTTTAGCATCAATCCTGAAACAAATTCTAAGAAAATATAACAAAATATACCAATTATGAGAATATCTGGAGACAAAAAGCACAATTTCATAGGATAGTGTTAGAACAATAAATAGTTCTTCTAGAGAATAAATCAATGTATCTAAATGAAAATATTATCAGTCAACTGTGGGCTCCCAGAAATTCATTTACTGTATGTTGAAATTAAGTCATGGAAGGAACACAGAAGATAGAATAGAAAAAATATTTTAAAAAATAATGTTCTAAAGCTTTTTCAATTTGTTCAATGACATCAATGCTTAGAGTCAAGAAACTCAACAAACTTTAAGGAATATTACACCTAGGTACATTACGTATGAGGTATAATTTATAAATAAAAATTATGTATTTTAAGGTATACACTGCAATGTTTTGACATAAGTATATGCCTATGAAATGATCACCATTACTGGGAATTAATATATTCATCACCTCACACAGCTACCTTTTGGTGTTTGTAGGTATGTAATAAGAACATTTAAAATATACTGTTAGCAAATTCAAGTATACAACACAGCATTATTAACATATCCAACATATTGTACATTAAATCTCCAAAACTTATTCATCCTGCATAATTAAAACTTTGTACTACTTGTCCAACACCTCCTCATATCCCTTATACTTTTAAAGTGAAATTTTAAAACAGTAAATTTTAAAGTAAATTTGGAGAACATAAATAAAACATATTGAAACCATACAAAGGAGAGTAGTGTGTTGCAAAGAAAAAAACAATAATAAAAATGGAAGCTACATTTTTTTCATAAGCATCATTTAAAAAGCAAATGAAACAATTTTTACAGATTAGGGCAAGAAATGAAAGAAAACAAAATAAAAACAGTTAACTCAAAATTCAAGCACAACAAAATTATCCTTTGTAAGAAGGAAAAATAAAGGGTTCTACAGACAAAAACAATATAAATAAGTGTAAGTACAGCCAGTGGAATTGCACGACAAGTAGAGTAAATAGGTTATTTACAAAATAAAGAAAAAATGAGATCAGATTAAAAACTTGGACCTAGGAAGTAAAGAGAACTTCTCAAAATGACAAATATATAGTATTCTTTGGTTTGAAATGCATGTACATGCATTAAACCTGAAAAATATAGTATTCATATTGGGGTAATTGAATCTATCTGTAGCAAGTTTATTAGAGTTTATGAAATAGTTAAGGATGAAATTCACTAATGAATTTTTTAATCTGTGGGAAAAAAAAACAATTAAAAAAATCAAAGATGACAGAGTAGAGGAAGGATATGATTTCTAGTTGCTCTGCGGCTTGGATTTCAAAGAGCAATAATACTAATTTCTAGTGAGGTTGGTGCGAGAGGGAATCCATCAAAATTTAATATCAGAATCATGGGAATGTAGACATCTGGTGCCTTCAGCATAAAACAAGAAAGAATACTTCAGGAATCTAGAGGATAATGCTATGATAATGGTTTACCATAGAGTGGAGGGGAGACCCAGACGGAAAGAGTGACAGAACCTCTAAAGATATTTGGCATGGGGGAACACAGGGCCAGTCTGAATTTGAGTGACCCACAGGCAGCACAGCAAGCTGGAGTGTGAGGGTTGCTTAGTGCTTATCTGCTGGAGAGCAGAGATCTGACCCCAGACACCATCTTATAGCAGCCACCCAGTAGAACCAGGTTTGGGAGACCAGGTTTTCATAACAAATATGAATCAACTTTCCCTACATGCACCTGTTGTGGTATCTATAGTGTTTTCATGAGCTACAACTGAGGCAGATACAGAGGACATTGCACCCCCTGGAAGACTCAGGCCAGGGACACAGAGTAGAATGTTTCACCTTTGCTCTTTGCGTTTTGCAACTTGCATGACTAGCTGGAGAGAATCCAGAACCCAGGCTATGTGTGACAAACCCAAGGCCAATATCATACAAGTAGAGAAAAACTGAAAGAAGTTCCTCTAAAATCAGATACAAGACAAGGATGTTCACTCCTACTACTTTTATTCAATATAGTTCTTAGAACTCAACTCAGGGCAATCTGGTAAGAGAAATAAATTAAAATGATACATATAGGATCAAATAGGAATAAAAACTCACAATACCTCTGTTTGTTGAGGGCATGATTCTACACCTAGAGAACTAAAAAATCCCACCAGAAGATTTTTAGATATAATTTTAAAAATTCAGCAAAGTAACAGGGTACAATATTAACATAAAATAAATAACTTTCTTATGGTCCAATAATGAATCTCTGCCAGGAAAAAAAAATGCAGAAAGACTCCATTCACTATAGCATCAGCAAATAATAGAATACTTTGGAATAAATCTAACCAAGGAGGTGAAAGACCTTTACAATAAAAATTATAAAATATAGAAGAAAGAAATTAAATACAATTTTAGAAGATGGAAAAGCCTTAAAATGTTCATGGATAGTTAGAACTAATACTTTCAAAATAGCCATATTACCAAGGGTAATCTACAGATTCAATGCAATCCGAATAAAAATATCAATGACATTCTTAACAGAACTAAAAATGACAGCTCTAAAATTTGTGTGGACAAATATTCTAGGTCCATTTGTATGATCCTAGAATAGTCAAAGCAATCCTGAGTAGCAAAAATGAGACTAGAGACATCACAATAACTGATTTCAGATTATACTACAGAGCTATAACAACAAAAACAGTATGATATTGACATAGAAACAGATATGAAAACCAATGTGATATATTAGAATACAGAGATAAATCCACAAAACAACACTCACCTGATCGTTGACAAAGATGCAAAAAACATACACTGGATATAAGGTATATTTTTTTTCTTATAATCCCAGATGTTCTGGCATGTTGTGTCACTAGTTTCATTGGATTGAAGAATTTGTAAATTTTTCCACTGGTTTCTTTTATCACCCATTCATCATGTAAAAATGTACTGTTCAATCTTCATGCATTTATATAATTTCTGCAAGATATTTTGTTGTTAATTTCTAATTTCATTCCATTATAATGAGATAAGTGCAAGGAATTATATATTTTTTTTTGTATTTGATTTGAATTGCTTTGTATCCTAACATATGGTCTGTTTTGGAGGAGGCTCCATGAGTATCTGAGAAGAAAGTATATTTGGTAGTTGTTGGATGAAATATTCTAGAGATGTCTGTTAAGTTCATTTTTAGATGACTCATCCATTGGTAATAGAGGTGTGTTAAAATCACCAGTATTGGTGGAGTGGGCCTACCTGCATATTTAATTTGAATAATATATCTTATGTTATTAGGTGCACCAATGTTTGGGTCATAAATAATTACTATCATTATATCTCCTTGTTTAATTGTTTCCTTTTTCCAGTATGAATTGACCTTCTTGGACAAATGGTGCTGGGAAAACTGGGTATTTATATGTAGAAGAATGAAACTAAATCCCTACATTTCACCCTGCACAAAACAACTTAAATCGAATCAAATATCTAGAGATTAGACCAGAACAGTGAAAGTGTTATTAGAAAACATAGGGGCAACACTTCCAACATATTGATTCAGACACTGACTTCTTTAATAAGACTCCTAAAGCTCAGAAAATAAAATCAAGAATCAATAAATCAGATGGCATCAAAATAAAAACTTTTTTGCACAGCAAAGGAAACCATTCAGATCACGAAGAGGGTACAGAATGAGAGAAAAATGTTTGGAAAAATGTTTGCTAGCTAACATTCCGACAGAGGATTTATAATCAAAATATACAATATATATGCAAATAATGATTATTTGGACTTTGATAATTTTGTTTTACTCGTGTATTTCTAGTCTTCTTTATTTTTACTTCTAGTGTTTTTAATCTGTATTCCCATTATTTTCTTGATTAAAGTTTTACCATATATTTTTAACAAAGTCTATGGTTAATCAGTAGTCTAATATTCTTCTCCTAAATCATATCACTCAGAAGAATTATTTTTCATTGATTAATGTCTGCCTGAATTGCAGGTTCCTATCAAACAATATATAAGATCTTATTTTTTAATGTCCTAACTCAAACTTTGTTATCATTATTAGGTCATTTGCTATTTCCCTTTAAATCTGACATACAGAGTGGGAATATCTTTCCTTTATTTTGAAATACATATTTTAGAAATCCTTTACTAAATGAAACATTACCAATTTTAATTATGATTTAATTTTAAATGTAAGATATATTTTAATTTCATTTCAAATATAAAATTATATTTTTATCAGTTTTCATAATGAAACTATCAGTTTTTTATCATAAGAATCCTGCCATAAAATCATTGTTGTATGTGTAATAACAGATCCTCCTGATTACTGTAGAATTGAAGCAACATGACAGTACAAAGAAAATCCTATTTTATTTTGACCTTTTAGAAGTAAAATTTCAAATGTTTTTTGAAAAACTTTCAGATTCAAAGCTCACAATTATACAGTAAGTACAGTGGCAGAATTCTAAGATAAACTCCAGTGAGCCAGATGCCTGCTTGATCCTTCTCATTAAGTGAGGGCAGGATGTAGGGACACAACAGAATACCACACCCATAATTATGTGATTAGTACAATAAAGGTTAAAAAGGGAGATTATCCTAAGTGGGACAGGCCTAAACTAATGAATGCCTGTGATGGGAAGAATTTCAAACTGAAACTATTGACCCTTGTACTATTATAAATTATTCCCCTTTCAGTGTGAACCCTGTAAATAAGATGAATTACAATCATACTCATTATCATATTATTACAATCATACTCATTATCATATTAAGTCATATGGATAAAAGGAGAATATTCTAAATAAACTGGCCTAATTAGGTGAACACTTTAATAACAAATTTTCTTCGTCTACCAACCAAAGAGAAAGGGAGATGAGCTCCAATAGCCCTGGTGAACAGCAGTCATCAATGATACAAAATGCCTATGGGATCTGAATGGTCAGGACCTGAGAACAACTTCTACGAATGGAGAGCAGTTCATGAATGCAATTAGCGAACATTCGTAAGACAAGGAACTGAATTCTGCCAACAAGAATAAATCTGAAGCAGAACTTTCCCCTAGGCTTCCTAGGGGAAAACTCTGTGAAATCATGCTATGATTTGAATGTGGTTTCTCCCCATCAAAACTCATGTTGAGCCAGGCACATTGGTGCATGCCTGTAATCTCAGCAGTTTGGAAGACTAAGGCAACAGGATCACAAGTTCAAAGCCAGCCTCAGCAATTTAGCAAAGCACTAAGCAACCTAGAAGGACCCTGTCTCAAAATAAAAAGTGAAAAGAGTTGCGGATATGGCTCATTGGTTAAGGACCCCTTGGTACCAATCCTTAGTACCAAAAACAACAACCACCACCACCTCATGTTTAGGCTTAACTTCCTCAAAGTAATGGTGTTGTGGTGACCAAGTAGAAAGAAATGAGGTCACAGGAACTTCACCATCATGACTGGATTAATTCTGGTCTCCAAGAGTAGGTTGGATTTTGCAGGAAACTTTAAATTTTCATCAGAACAGGTTGTTAAAAGTGAGACTAATCCACATACTTGACCTCTTCTATACTGACTCTTTCTGCTATTTTTTCATGTTGTGACATTTAGTAGGGCCCTCACAAGAATAGCAACATTATGCTCTTGAGTCTCCAAAACTAAATAAACCTCTTTTATTCTTAAAGCACCCAACCTCAGGTGTTTTGTTATAGGGACAGAGCCTAAGGCAGTACAGTACTTTGTGCTTACCCTTTTTAAGCCCTCAGCAGAGATATCATGCATACCCAGCTGGATTTCTGACATATAACACTTTAAGATAATAGGTGGATCTTATTTTAAATTGTAAAATTCTTCATTCTTTCTTATATGGCATTAGAAACCTATTGAAAGGCGCTAAAAGGAAAGAATTCTTCCTAGTGAAATAGATTCAAGATCAGAAGTGTTTAAGTAATAAGAGTGAGATTATTGGTTGTTGGCTTTGAAAACAGAGGGGGTCTGGTGAGAATTACCTGGGAGTAGTGTCTGGAGATTGTGATAGGCCTCCAGCTGACAGCTATCAAAGAATTAAAAATCTTATCCTAATAAGACACAAAGAATTGAATTCTGCCAACAATTTGTAGGATCTTCAAAGCAAATTCATTCCCAATGAGGCCAGATGAGAACTCAGCCCAGACTTTAGCACTGGAAGACTGCACAGAACACCCAACAGCCCAGCTTGTGTGCCCACACTTTTGACCTTCTGAACTGGGGAATGACAAGTGAATTGTTTTAAGGCACTAACTTTGTGGTAATTTGTTATACAATACACCAGGTAAATGGAAGAGGTCCATATCTCTATATACTTTAGCTAGAACTTTGCCTTAAATTACAGGTGATATAAGGGAGAAATAGCAAAAAAAAAAAAAAAAAAGAAAGAAAGAAAACAAGAAAAAGAAAATGCATATTAACAACAAATGAACAAATGTTGATACAATACTGAAAAGAAATGAGGACAATCAGTAGGAAAAACAATTGATGCACACCTATTAGGAAGAGAGACAAATGTTACTACTCTCAATATCAGCCTGATTTTTAAGTAATAATCACAAAGTTGGACATGAAAATGATAAAAAATGTATCTCAAACAGTCTGGGACTCTTCTTTAATTTGGGCTTCTTTCTTTCTTCCAACTCCCAAGAAGACCAAGTTTACTTACTCTCTGGTGTTTACTCTAGATAGAAAATTCTTCTCCCTCATGCCAAAGCCATCCTGTACTCTATTTTATCTTTCAATTATATATGATAAATGTTTTCACATCAAGTGTTGAATGACCACTAATTAGTAAATACACTAAATTCACTGGTAAAGATACTAAATTTATTGGGGAAAATTGACTTTTGTTAGAGCATAAAGCCTTTAATCACAAATTATTAATCATGTATTTTAAACATGTTATTTTTTTGTCATGCTTTATTTTAATATACATTTTTATACCATAAGGGGTTAGTAGAAAATATTCCATGGTTCTTTGATTTCTATATATCTCCTTGTCAAAAATATTAATAACCTTTCTCCAGACTGCCTCTTCATAGATGCTTACATAGTAAAAACTTTGTAAGAGAAAACACCTCTGTCTGGAGAGACAATGAGATTTTTTCCGCTATCAAATATAACAAAGGGGTGGGAGGGAAAAAGAGGGGGCAGGGGATTAGCAAGGATGGTGAAATGTGATAGACATCATTATCCAAAGTACATTTATGAAGACACTAATTGGTCTCAACATACTTCATATACAACCAGAGATATAAAAAAATTGTGCTGTATATGTGTAATATGAATCGTAATGCATTCCGCTGTCATTTTTTAAAAATCAGTTAAAAAATACGTAATTAGTACAATGACTCCATATGGGGTAAAATTTGGAAAGTTTAAGTCCATTACAAAAATTGAGGCTCTCTAGCTCTGGACTACCCAGCTGTGAGGGAAAATCGTTGCATGAGACTCTGTTATCTGTACCGCTCTGTCTTCCCTGTGGGAATTAGGCACATGGGTAAACATGGACCCATCATGCATAGTGTTTTGAGAGTCTTTGAGCCTCTTTGCCACTGACCTGTAAATTTTATCTTTCTAACAGCATCCATAAAATCTGGAAAGGCTAATTTGTTAGCTAGTAACAAAGTCAATCTTAAACCATGTATAGTTTTTGATAAAATTTGGCATGATTAATCCTGAAAGTACAGAAGATAAGAAACTGAGAGCATAACTAAAACTTACAAAAAAAAAAATAGAAGTCACTTTGGCCAAGAAAAGCACTAAGTAATTTCCCCCATCAAAATGTACTCAGGTGTCGTATTAAATAACAGTGAGACAATTAATCTGTTTGAGAAGCTAAAAGCATAGAAGGTAAGCATGAAAAGAAAATGAAATTACAATCACAAATATGCATGAGTATAACAATTACTTTCAAGGTCTTTGCTAAATCTCATCTTATTTTCTGTCACTTGATTTTTTTTTATGATATCTCATTAATTGCAGAAGGTAGGAAGGAATGTTACAGCTTCTTTGAGTGACAAAATTACCTCAAGCTTCTGGGTTGCGTTAAGTGCCTTCAACCAAAAAGATAATTCATACATCTTTTAATGATACCAACATATTAAATATTATGCCAGTAAAAGTGTTTAATATTTGTGCAAAACAACTATAGATGATTTTTGTTCTATGTGTCTTCTCATTTAGGTGTTCTTGAGATTTGTCATTTTTTAAAGCAATTGTTAAATGCTTTCTTTTTTTTTTTTCGTAATATTATCTTTTCAGCTAATTCTAATCTTATAAAGTAGAATAAAAATAGATTGTTTTGTCATTCTTTAATTTATTGTTTTATACCTTCACTTCCCTACACCCATCAGACTCTTAAATAATTAGAATAATTAAGATCTGAGAATGGGGATTTGTATCCAGTTCAATGATCTGAGCTAGCCTTTACCAGGGTCCATGTTGGGACTTGGTGTCTTCTCTCTAGTCTTTTTCCCAGGTAATAGGTTGTTTAATCAGCAAGGGATATTCCATAGTACAAATAGAATAGAGTGGATATTCACGAAAACTCTGGAAATTGGTTTCAGGCAGGGCTTGAATTAGAAATGGCCACAATGTAAATTTTAAAAAATGAATAAACTTTCTTAACAACTCATTTTCTATTGTTTGGTGGAATTATTTTGAGCACATTAACTAATTTCTCTAACCATGATTTTTTTCCTTATTTATAAAATGTACATAATGATCCCTTCTCTGTTGCCCTCACAGATTTAAAGTGAGAATGGAACACAAAAATGTCTAAATGCCATGAAAAGTAACACATGAATAATAAGAATCTACATGTTGCCTAGAGTATAAGAGAGTATAAACTTGAGAAGTGTGCTTTCAATGCTGCCAGGAATGTCTTCCTTTACATATAAATATCAAACTCTCTGAATCTACTGGTAATAACATTTCTAGAGCAGAGTAATGCCATTTCATGGAGAAATGTCACATATATGCCTACATAGAAATTATTAGGTAAGTGGTAGATGCAAATACTCAGAATTCCATGAAAGAACAAAAGTTAAGTCATTATACCAATTTGGAGATCTGGATAACATTTATTTAAACCAAAGAATATACGTCTATTCTAACATTCATTGTAGGGGTTCTGTGTTTAGGATTGGGATCCCTGGTGACCTCCTGGCTACGGCATGCTTGGTGCCTGGGAAGGTTTCTGTGTAAAGGCATAGGATGCCTGATTGCTATGGTAATGCCCTCCATGCTAGAGTCTTATCAGCTTTGACCTTAATCTTAGGCACACAACTCCTGGGGATAAAGGAACTTGCTTGCTTGAAAACTAGAATGTTTTACCATGCTCAGGTGCTCCTGGAGCTGCTCACCTAACAGTAACGTCAGACAATGGACCTTCTTGAGAACTGTACAAACCTCTTAACATTGTATATTGTAACTGTAAAATGTAACTGCAGAATAAGCAACCTTAGTGATACTCTAAACAATAATGTGGTTATGGGACTAGTGACCTAATGTAACCCTTTGTTATAAAGAAACGTGACCACTTGGACTAAGAGCCACTCTGCCACCTTCTCTGCCTCTGCACCTTGTCTCTGTCTCCTTATTATTATTATTCTTTAGAATTCATGGCTTGAGAAAACAGAAGTGAGGAATAAAAATATTTGTTGTCCAAAACTAGAGGATATTAAGGCAGAAGGCTTAGCTTAAATTCTTATCCTGAATGTGTGATCACGTACAACATGAGAAGAGGCCTCAGAAGGTTTTTAGGGGATCTGAGGACGAGGAATGGGGAAGATGCTAATATGTCTAATTTTTTTCCCATCATGGGGTGATGTTGGTACACACACACACATACACACACACACACATATATATGTATATACACATATATATACACACATATATATATCCTTTTCTGTATATCAATTTAGCTTTAAATTATTAGTGCATATTAGCTGTACAAAGTAATAAGTTTCATTGTGAAAATTTCATAAATGTACATAATATGCTTTGGTTGTATTCAACCTCTTCTCACTACTATTATCTACCTCCATTTTCTTAAAAGTTCCTCTTCTACTTTCATGTAATCTGTTTTTTTCTCATGTATTTTACATATGAGATAAAAATTAGATACTTGTGAGTCCAGCTTATTTTGTTTAACATAACAAAGACAAGTTCCATCCATTTTCTTGAAAATGACTCGAATTCATTCTTCTTTATGGCTGAATAATAATCTATTGTGTAAATATACCACTCAGTTTCTATGTTGATAGGCATCTAGGCTAATTCCATAGCTTGAGTCTTGTGAATATTGCTGCAATAAGCACATGTGTATGATTTTATATGTTGACATAATGTTCTTCTGGTATATGCCTAGGAGTAGTATAATAAGAACACTTAGTAACTGTATTTTTAGATTTGTAGAACTGTCTGTAGTTTTATACAGTAGACATATTAATTAACATTCCCATTAACAGAATATAAGGGTACTATATCTCTGCATCACTGACAGAATCTGTTACTTTTTTTTTTCTTGAAAACAGACATTGTCACTAGGGTAAGATGGTTGATTATTCATGTCTTTTATTTTCCTGATGACCAAATATGTTTAGCATTGTTTCATGTATTTATTGGTCATTTATACTCCTTTAATTGTTAAGTGTCTGTTAAGGCATTTGCCCATTTATTGGTTGAATTGCTTGTTAATTGGGGATTTAATCTTTAAATTGATTATATTCTGGATATTAATCCTATACCAGATGAATAGTTGGCAAAGATTTGCCTTCATTCTGTAGGCTTTCACTTTACTTTTTGATTTTTTTTGCTACAAAGAAGCTTTTTAATTTGATATAATTGCATTTTTCAGATATTACTATTATTTTCTAAAATATTAGAGCCTTATTCAGGAAATTATTGCCTATACTTAGGATATAAGTATAAACTTAAAGTAAAACTTTAAGATATAAAGTTTTCTCCCTCTTTTCTTCTTGTATTTTCAAAGTTTCGGGTCTTTCAGTAACGTTGTTGATCCATTTTGAGTTGATTTTTATAGAGTGAGAGATGGGAATCTAGTTTTTAAATCCTCTCCAAGTGGAAGTTCAGTTTTCTCAGTACCATCTGTCAAAGAGGCTTTCAGTTTAGCTTTTTTGTTTCCCACCTAATGCAAATGGTCCCAGGACTCCAGTTACAACTGTGCGTGCCAGAAGCATGGATGATTCCCAAGCAAACACTTTGACTGTGAGCTTATTATTTTTTTTTCTGTGTAGATTCCTTATACATCTTTGTTAGAGGTGGGAATACTCATTTGTGATAATGTTTAATGTTTTTTAGTGCATTTTAGTTATAAATGATATTGGGTTTCATTTTGACATTCATACATGTGTGGGATTTAATTTGCTCCATTCCAGTCTTCAGGACTTCTACTTTCCTGCCTCTCTTCCAATTCCCCTTTCTCTTCTCCACTGGCCTTCCTTCTATGTTTCATTTTTTTAATTGACACTTTATAGATATACATGAAGGTGGAATTCACTGTGGTATATTCATATATGTTCACAGCACCATTTGATCAATTTCTTTCTACAGTTCCTCCTATATTCGTCTGTCATCCTCCCTCTGAACCTCCTTCTTCTACTCCACTAATCTACCTTCTATTTTACATGGCATCTCCATTTTTTTATTTCTTTAATTTTTTTCTCTAGTTTATGCCTGTAAAGTAAAACATTTGATCTGTGACTTTCTAAGCCTGTCTATTTTACTTAGCTTCATGTTCTCCATTTTCATCCTTTTTATCAGCAAATGAGATGATTTTATTCTTCTTTAATGTTGAGTAAAATTCCAGTGTGTATGTGTGTGTGCATGTGTGTATCACATTTTCTCCATCCACTTATCTGTTAGTGGGCACCTGGGCTTCTTCCATAACTTAGTTTTTATGAATTGTTCTGCTATATACATTGATGTGCTGGTATCAAAATAATATTCTGATTTTAGTCCTTTTCGATACCAAGTAAGGAAACAACTTACCCCAAATAGTCTACAGCACTTTACCAAAAGATTATTGACACTGTAGTACAGGAAATTTCAGATAAAGAATTTAGAATGTCTTTAGTTAGAATGTTCAATAAACCAAAAGATAATGAAGAAATAAGAGATAAGAAGAACTAAGAGAGAAAAATATATAAAGTAAAAGAACATATCAATAAAGAGGTAGAGATTCTGAAAAATAAATAAATAAATAAAACCATAAATTCAGGAAATAAACTCTATAAATAAAGTAAATTTAGTTTAAAGCATCCCCAATTGGTTAAGCCACAAAGAGGACAGATTTTCAGGTCAAAATATATATTCTTGAAAATAAAATTGACAATACAGAAAATATGTTAAGTTATCATAACCAGAATATTCAACTAATATGATATAACATTGAGATCAAATCTAAAAAGCATTTGTATAGAAGAAGGTACTGAGACACAAATTTGAGGAATGCACAACTTTTCAATAAAATAATATCAGAATAATTTCTGAACCATATGAATGAGATGGAAATCCAGATATAAGGGGTATTTAGGACTCAAGGTAGACAAAATTAAAAAAAGATACTTTCCAAGACACATTATAATAAAAATATCTAATATAAGGAACAAAGAATTTTAAAAGCTACAAGAGAAAATTGGCTGGCCCCATTGAGATAAACCAATTAGACTTTCTCTGATCTTTCAACACACACTCTAAAATGTTCAAGTTTTTATACAAGATTTCCAAAGACCTTGATGGATTTAGTTCTACCTTTATCCCATCTGTTAAAATCATGGTGTACATTGAATGTAGCCATATTGCCTAGTAATCAATATAGCCCATTATGGAACCTTGATGAATTCTACTTTAATATAACTCTACCCCATATAACTGGGAAGTGGAATGGACTAAGAGGGAGGTATTTGTTAGATTAGTATTTATTTCTGCTAGAAATCAGTACCAGCAGTGGATAACATTAATAGATCTTATAAAGTTAGAAAAAATAAATAAAAAATAGAGAAAAAGAAGAAAGGTAGCTGAGATAAATGGGTTATGTAATAAGTAAAATTCAATAATAAATAAGCTGAAAAAAGGCTCAGGACAAGAGGCAGTACTGTCTCTTTGCCTATTATTCAGATTTCAGAAAAGGTAAAATCATATGTTATTGAGACTACTCCTGCTTTTAACACCAGATCAGACAAAACCGAAGCCTACAAATGTGGGTGACACTCTTTTGGAAGAAATGTTAGTCATATACTTAGATGATGGACTAAAATACATTTTAATATCTGAGTAGGACTCTACTAATGATCATATTTTTTTAACCTTTGTTTTTCAGGTTAGATCTACAGCTTTTCTAGGGAACTGGCTACTATACTGGAATTATTGGCAAATTTATGACACTGATATTGGAGGTGAAATGTATTGAGAAAGTTATTTATAGACTCCTGATTATACAGTTATCAATATAAAATTAATAGATTCTACACTAAAATTAATAGATTCTACACTAAATGTAGATATCCATAGATATTAGTTTTGTTGTAAGAGGTCCTTGGCCAATTCCCAGAGGATAATCAATGTGGTAAGGAATTTAATCTAGCATAAAAAAAATGATCTGAAATTTGTCCTCAGCTCCCAGGAAGTAACATTCATCTTGGATCCTTTGACTAAACAGACAGCAACAATATGATGAAGTTTGGGAGATAGCTATACCAGGAAGACAATAAACGTGATTTAGACCCAGGAATTTGGAATATGTGATAGCTTCTGCTCTTCTCAATTAGTTTTAAATGGTGTCCTTTTCATATGATAAACTATGAGTATTACAATTATCATTGCATTCTGTGAATCATTCTAGCAAATTCCCCCATTTCTCAAATTTGCTGTGAATGTCATAAATAAGAGTGGTTTGAGGCAAATGCCCTTTAACTTTATATTGTGCCTAACTTCACCTGAGTGTGCCGCTGAAGACAGTTTTTGCATTAGTTAAAAAAAAAAAAAATTCTAAAAAAGGAGGAATCAGATTATAACTCCAAGGAAGTATTCAGATTCAGATAACTGCCTTACAAGGCATGGTAAATAAACACATGAGTTATTTGTTAAAGTTGTGTCCATCAAAAGCATTGCTTCCTTTCCTGGAAAGGTCATTGGTACAAATCAATAGAGCTATGAAAATATCATACAGGCATGGTTTGATAGGGAACACAGAAGAGGGTGCCCAACACAATAAGGTTTCATTTTCTGTAAAATAGTTACATTCTCAAATACAGAAGGATGAAGCCAGTAATAAATAAATACCCAGCAATATTATTTAAAAGTTAAGTCGATTATTTAAAAAATTAAAATAGAAAATGTATAATCTTCCCACATACTTCAGAATCAAAATTATTAATGGAGAAAAAACATAGAAAGTAAAAAACAAGATCTGTGTGTCAAACTGAAAATATGATCAGTTTTACTGCTCTGGCTAGAAGGTGTTTAAGTATTACTACTTAAAGGCCCAAATTTATCTCTGTGTATCTTGTAGTTGTCATTAAATGGGATGTCCAAGTAAAATAGATTTATAGTATTAAATCAGGGGAAATATAAGAATTAGTGAGACATAGGAAACTTATTAAAAATTCATGGTAGGGTTAGTCAATAAATGACCCCTCAAATTCTACATATTAAAAAAAAAGAAAGAAAAAAAACATAAAAATTTAATATTAAGTCTCTTAATACAAAACAACTGATAAAAATATAAATTGTGATGTCAGTAAGAGACATTATATAAACAAATAAGTGGCATGCCAATAATAATTTTTTTTAAAAATAACCTTATTCAAATCATGGGTGGTCTTGATAGAGACCTGGAGTTCATAACCTCAAATTTCCTCACAGCCTTAAAATGAAATCAACCTAGTGTGATATAAAAATTTTGTCCAATGTGAGGATAACATGGCACATATTTTAATTAATTTTACATTTGAAGGTCAATTTTTCTTTTTTCTTTTTTCCTTTTTAAATACTAGTAAAGGGTAGTCTCTCTGGCTTCTGACTTAATTTTACATATAAATTAACTGAGAACTTGTTGAATAGGGAAAATTTGTGCTCTTGACTCTTAAATATTATGTGTTTTGTTTTCATTCTCTTTTGTTCAGGCATGCTGTGTAAGCCATAGTACTTTCTCCAAATCCCTATTCACCATCCTCAGTAAATAATAATCTTTTCTATTTCACCATTTTTCCCAAGAAATTCTCCAACTTTTTAAGTCTGACAAGTTAGAATTGGAATTTTAAAATATAGCCTGTCGGCTGAAATTATCAAATAAATGTAATATAATAACAATGCTGGGTTTGATTAACTTTGACTTGAGGGAAATAGAGCTAAAATAGAAAAAAGAAAAAAGCTTGAAAATGAATTTGGTTCTTGAAAGCACAATTTCTCAGCCAAATTGAGAAAATCTTGCTTGACATCAAGGTCAGATTAAATTCTAAACTTGATTTCATTCAAATTGATTTGATTTCAACCTAAGAGGTTTAGCTGAGTTCCACCCAATAGAGATTTTAAGGTTAATGAAATATAGCTCAATATACCACATGGAATATGAAAGTGGAAACTATCATGCATGAAGATTCCACTGTACAGAATAAAATGTAGTGAGTTGGAGGGGTCTTTCTATCAATATTATTGCTTGGTCTGACAATAACTTCTAAAGTATAAAATCCACTTTCTCTCTCTGAATCAAAATTCCTAAAACACACATATTTGTGCTACACACATGCACGTGTGCATGCGCAGACATGCATACATACATACACACTCTTAAATATTTTTTAAAAAAATGATTATATAACTTTCAAATATTCTTGGAATGGTCAATACTTTTAAAATAACAGATGTCTTCAAGCTCAGGGACTATGAACTCAAATTTTATGAGAGGCAGATTTCTTTGAACCCCCTAGTAGTGCTCATCAGTCATTACCAGGAATACAAATGGCAAATTATTTTAAGGATTTCTGACGCCCCCAAAGAGCTAAAAGTGCAACTATCCCTCCCTGATCATAAGAGATAGACTACCATAATGGACTCATGCTTGGAGATCAGGAAGTAATTAACAAATATTTAAAACTCTAGTTTTCTCTCAAAACAAATGGCAATTGTCCAGTATAGTTTGGATATTAAAACTTTTCTTGGTGGTGAGGCATGATAAATGTTAAGAGATCTATCCTATATTAAGTGGGCCAAGAAAATACTGCCATCATTTTCCTGAAAATACAAATCACCTGGGAGCATTTGAAAAAAACAAAGCATGACAGTACTTCTTTTGAAGATTATGCTCAATAATTTAGACAAGGACTGAGGTTGAGATTAGCATTATGGGTTCTGGGTCATGTTTATGATGAAAAAATTTATAAAATTAAAGATTATAGATTGAACATGTTTGGAAATAGACTTATAGGCTTAAATTTTTTTTTTGTTTCTTCAAAGAGTAGGATGTGAAATTGCATAATTGTGAATCCCAGCATTGTTTAGGTTGCAATTAATTTGCATTTTGAGCTAATTTAAAGATATATTTTATGTAAATCTCTAAAATATAGTTCCTGGTATATAGAGAAAGACCTTAATAAATGTTAACATCATACTTTATTAAACTAAGTCAGTCACACAATTAACCTAGTATTAAGCAACTGCCTGTTAAATTATATTCCAATGCTAACTTTTTACCAATTTTCAGTCTTCTCAATTATGAAATATTCAAATATGAGAAAAGGGTATCTTAAAATAAAAAAACAATAAATAGAGTAACTCATGGAGCAATAAAAATATGTAAAATGAGATAAGTAAGAATTATTAGGGTAGTAATTCCTGTTAGGTTGAATCTTACCAAGAAGAGCTACTAAACCATATTCTTCAGCAGAAAGAGAAGCAAATCAGGATGAAGTAATAGTGAGTACAGAAACTAAGGACCAATACAATTAAATTCAATTAAATTAATTCAAAATGTTTTAAATTAATGAATAATCACAAATAACTGGTGTTTTAAAACTTTAAGCTAGTATTTCATGGAATTCTAGACTAAATGTAAAGGGTTGAAAGTATTCCTCAATTGGTACTTAAAATTTACTAAGAACATTACTTTGGGAAGGGATATATATATATAACTAACAATTTTACATTATATTAGAGATACAATCAATTTTTTAAAATCAACTGAATGTAATAAAAGATCAAACAATTTATACTTTTCCACTCAATAAAGGAAAAAATATTGAAAAATATTTTCCAACTTTTTATTATGTACAAAAATGATAGGAAGGAAAAACATTTGGTTTGCGTATAATACAAAGTAAAAATTACATTGATAATTTTAAAATATGTCAGTGATGTTAATAAGATGGAGAATATATGGTTTCAACTCTCATTTCCCAACAACAACAACAACAACAAAAACACCTATTTTGGCAACAAAATATATATAGAAATCCAACTATATGTTTCCTACAAAAGACTCACTTTATCTTTAAAAACAAATAGATTGAAAGTGAAGGGAGAAGTGGAAAATTTTCCACACCAGTGTTAACAAAAAGAAAGCAGGATATATACATACATCAGACAGACTAAAGTAAATCAACAACTGTAACAAGAGACAAAGAAGTCATTCTATAACAGCACAATTGTCAATTCATTAAGAGAATATGTCAACTGTAGGTAAACATGTACCCAGCATTGGTGCATCTTTGGGTAGAAATATCCAACAATACCAAAGTATGAAAATCCAATTTTGTCCATATTGAACAGTAGATGTATAATGGAGACAGACAATAAAGAATTGGTGGAGTTGAATACCACCACAGACCAAATGGACATAACAGATCAATACAGAAGATTCTATTCAGTGTTAGCAAAATATATGTTCTTCTTAACTATACGTGAAAAATGCTTCACAATATCAGTATCAAAAAATTTATGAAGGCTGAAATTATATCAAGTATTTTTCAAACGAGAAGAGTATGAAACTCTAAACCAAAAGAAGAATAAATTTAAATAATTAAAAAATATAATTAAGCAACACACTACTGATAAGCCAGTAAGTCAAGAAAAAAATCAAAAGTAAAATAAAACACTCTTCTGTGACAAATCAAATTGGAAATATGACCTGCCTGTATTCATGAAATGTTATGATTTGGATGTGAGGTGTCCCAAAAAAGCTAACATGTGAGACAATGCAAGAAGGTTAAGAAGAGAAATGATTGGGTTATGAGAGTCTTAATCCAATCAGCACTTTAATCACCTGATAGAGATTATTTGAGTGGTAATGGAAGGAAGGTAGGGTGAGACTGGAGGAGGTGGGCTTTTGGGGGATATGGATTTGGGGTACCTATTTTGTATCAGGCAAGTGGAGTCTCTCTGTTCTCTTATCATCATGTGAGCTGCTTCCCTCACCCATAATGTTCCACCATGATGTTGTAACTTACCTCAAGCCCAGCTGAATAGAGTCTGCTATCTGTGGATTGAAACCTCTGAAACTGTGAGCCCTGAAAGAAAATGTTGCTCCCCTAAAATTAATCTGGTAGTATCTTTTAGTCACAGCAGTTGAAACGCTGACTAAAATAATGAAGTAAACCAGAGGCAACTACAGGTTGCCCATTGACAACTATTAACAATGATAAATGCCAACATAAGATATAATTAAGATCTCATATTCCTTAACTATTTACCACAAGGAAATAGAAAATAAACACATCAATTCAGTACATAGCAAAAGAAAGAAAAATAACAAAGATCAGAACCAAAATGAATTAAATAATGACCATGAAAACAATAGAAAAGATGAAGAAAGAATTCTATTTTCTTAATTAACAAAGATTTTATTTTTTAAGTATTTTTATTTGTTCATTTTAGATACATGAGAGTAGAATGAATTTTGACATCTTATACATACATGGAGTATAACTTTCCATTCTTGTATTTATACATGATGTGGAGTTACACTGGTTGTGTATTCATATATGAACATAGGAAAGTTATATCTGATTCATTCTACTGGCTTTCCTATTCCCATCTTACTTCCCTTCCCCTTATTCCTCTTTGTTTAATCCAGTGAATGTCTATCCCCCCTTCTTATTGTGTGTTAGCATCCACATAATAGAACATTTAGCCTTTGGTGTTGGGGATTTGGCTTATTTCACTTAACATGATTGCTTCCAGTTTCATCCATTTACAGGCAAATACCATAATTTCATTCTTCTTTATGTGTGTATGTACCACATTTTCTTTATCTATTCATCTGTTGAAGGGCACCTACATTTGTTTCATAGCTTAGCTATTGTAAATTGAAATGCTATAAACATTGCTGTGGCTGCATCACTATAGTATGCTAATTTTAAGTCATTTGGGTATATATCTAGGAGTGGGATAACTGGGTCAAATGGTGAGTCCATTCCAAGTTTTCTAAGGAATCTATATACTGTTTTCCAGAGTGATTTTACAAATTTGCAGTCCCACCAGCAATGTAGGAGTGTACCTTTCCCCACACATCCTTGTCAGCATTTATTGTTAGTTGTATTCTTGATAATTGCCACACTGACTGGAGTGAGATGAAATCTCAGTGTAGTTTTAATTTGCATTTCTCTAATGACTAGAGATGTAGATTTTTTTTCATATATTTGTTGACCACTCATATTTCTACTTCTTTGAAGTTCCTGTTTGGTTTGTTTTGCCTATTTATTGATTGGGTTATTTTTTTTTAATTTTAAGTTTATTGGGTTCTTACATATAATATCTATAGATTAATACTACATCTGAGGTGCTTATGGCACAGATGTTTTTCTATTCTGTAGGCCTTCTCATTACATTCTTGTTTGTTCCTTTTGCTGTTCAGAAATTTTTAGTTTGATACCAGCACATTTTTTAACTCCTGATTTTACTTCTTGCACTTCAGGAGTCTTGTTGAAGAATCAGTTCCTAAGCTGACATGACGGAGATCTTGTTCTACTTTTTCTTCTAATAGATGCAGGGTCTCTGGTCTAATGGCTAGGTCCTTGATCCACATTGAGTTCCATTTTGTTCATAGTGAGAGACAGGGGTTAAATTTCATTTTGCTGCATATTTTTTTCCAGTTTTCCCGGCACCATTTGTCGAAGATGCTATGTTTTCTCCAAGGTATATTTATAGTGCCTTTGTCTAGTATGAGATAACTATATTTATGTGGGTTTTTCTCTGGGTCTCCTTTCTGTTCCTTTGGTCATCATGCCTCCTTTGGTGCCCATACCATACTATTTTAATAAGGTCTGGTATTGTGATGCCTCCTGCTTCACTTTTCTAAGGATTGATTTGATGATTTAAGGCATCTTATTTTTCCTAGTGAATTTTATGACAGCTTTTAACAATTTTGTGAGCAACATCATTGGAATTTTAATGGGAATTGGGTGGAATCTGTATAACACTTTTGATAGGATGACTATTTTGATAATATTAATTCTGCCTACCCAAGAACATGGGAGATCTTTCCATCTTCTAAGATACTCTTTATTTTCCTACTTTAGTGTCCTATAGTTTTCATTGTAGAGGTCTTTCACCTCTTTTGTTAGATTGATTCCGAAAATTCTTTTTGGAGGCTATTGTGATTGGAATAGTTTTCTTAATTTTTCTTTCAGTTAATTCATGATGGATACACAGGAATCCCATTAATTTATGGGTGTTAATTTTGTATCTGGCTAAAGCAATCCTTAGCAAGAAAAGTGAAGTGGGAGGTATCACAATACCAGACCTTAAACTATACTACAGAGCTATAGTAACAAAAACGGTATGATATTGGCACCAAAATAGACTTGTAGAACAATGGTACAAAATAGAAAACACAGAGATAAACCCATATAAATATAGTTATGTGATTTTAGACAAAGGTGCCAAAAACATTACTGGAGAAAATATAGCTTCTTCAACAAATGGTGCTGGCAAAACTGGAATTTCATATGTAGCAAAGTGAAATCAAACATCTATCTTTCACCCTGCACAAAAATCAACTCAAGGTGGATCAAAGTCTTAGGCACTAGAATAGAGACCCTTCATCTAATAGAAGAAAAAATAGTTCCAAATCTTCACCATGCTGGCCTAGGATCTGACTTCCTTAACAAGACTCCTAAAACACAAGAAGTAAAATCAAGAATCAATAAATAGGAGGGATTCAAATTAAAAAGCTTCCTCTCGGCAAATGAAACAATCAATAACATGAGGAGAGAGCCTAGAGATTGGGAGAAAATCCTTACGACATGCACCTCCAATAAAGCAATAATCTCTAGGATATATAAAGAACTCAAAAAACTTAACACCAAAAAAAAAAAAAACAAACAAACAAACAAATAACCCAATCAATAAATGGGCTAAGGAACTGAACACACCCTTCTCAGAAGAAGATATACAAATGATCAGCAAATACATGAAAAAAATATTCAATTCTGTAGTAATTAGAGAAATGCAAATCA
The DNA here is from genome assembly GCF_048772815.1 of Callospermophilus lateralis. NCBI lineage: Eukaryota > Metazoa > Chordata > Mammalia > Rodentia > Sciuridae > Callospermophilus > Callospermophilus lateralis. The sequence goes on along the minus strand of NC_135318.1, from coordinate 68,432,328 downwards.
AAACTACTCTAAGATTTCATCTCACTGCTTTCAGAATGGCAATCATCAAGAATACAGGCAATAATAAATGTTGGTGAGGATGTGAAGAAAATGGTACACTCATACATTGCTGGTGGGACTGCCAATTAGTGCAACCACCATGGAAAGCAGTATGGAGAATCCTCCAGACACTTGAAATGGAACCACCATTTGACCCAGCTATCCCACTCCTTGGTTTATACCCAAAGGACTTAAAAATCAACATACTGTAGTAATGCAGACGTGTCAATATTTATAGCAGCTCAATTCATAATAGCTAAAGTATGGAACCTACCTAGGTGTCCTTCAATAGATGAATGAATAAAGAAAATGTGGTATATATACATTTATACTCAATGGATTATTGCTCAGCTTTAAAGAAGAGAGAAATTATGTCATTTGTTAGTAAATGGGTGGTTTAGAGAATATCATGCTAAGCAAAATAAGCTAATCCCAATAAACCAAAGGCCAACTCTTTTCTCTAATAATGAAGGTGCTAATTCACAATAAGGCAGGGTGTACTAGAGAAGAATAGATTACCTTAGATTAGGTAGAGGGAAGTTAAGGAAGAGGAAGGGAGGGGATGTGGTGATAGGAAAGATAGTAGCAAGATAGTAGAATGATAGAATTACTTTATGCATATATGTGACCACATGACCTACATGATTCTACAACATGTATACTGAGAAAAATGAGAAATTCTATCACATCTGATATATCAAAGTACACAAATGCATTCTACTGTTATGTATAACTAATTAAACATATTTAAAAATTAACGAAAAGAAATTATAAAATGATCTCATGTTGATGGGGCGTGAAGAGCTGGGCGAGATGAAAGAAGGAACACAGGGGATCCAAAGCTTGGTGCAGCTAAGGACGTTTATTATTTGCAAGCACAGCATTTCATAGTGTACAGTGAATTCCCAACTGTGGAATGCAACCTTGAGGTTAGGCACACAAAATACTAAAATATCTTTTTTAAAGCAATGCTACATTTACATTTATATCCTTCATCTTTTCCTAGACCTATACTAGCAGCTAAACATAAACTAAGAGGAATATTCCCAAAAATAACTCCACCACAAGGGAAAGGCACGGAGCATGTCAACAGTCTCAAGAGGAACTTAGGGCAAGTCTGACCATGTGAACTGAGCATGTCCTGAGAACAGTCTGCTCTTATCGCTTGCTCTGGCCTGCCAAGAGCTCGGAGGACATTCACTCCTTAACATCTGCAGCTCCACCACAGTCCTCAAGATTTCAGACAACTCCATCAATCTCATTCACAATACAATTAAAAAGAACAAAATCCCGAGGAACTCAAACAAGAAGGGGACTATTTTTACACTGAAAAAATAATTTGTGTCTGTTTATGGGGAAATTAAACCCAGGGGCTGTCTACCATGTAACTACTTTCCAGTCCTTTTTAATTTGTATTTTCAGATAGGATATCAATAAATTGTCAAGACTGTGATCTTCCTTGCTTAGCCTGCATAGTTTCGGGGATTACATGCATGCATTATTGAACTCAGCTTGTGAAAACTAAAAAATCTTGAAAAAAAGTAAAAACACAAATAAGTGGGAAGACTATATTCCCAAATTGAAGTACTTTAGTATTTTTTAAAAGTCCATAGCACCCAACATAAATTTATATTTAACCACAAAAGACCCTAACTTTCCCAAGAAATCTTGTGAAAGAAGGATAAAGACTGAAGCATCACATTTTCTGATTTCTAATTATATTTCAAACAATCAAAACTATATATTGTACTGATATATAAACAGGCATCAAAACTCTTAGAACAGGACAAAGGGCCCAGGTAAGTCTGCACATATAGCCACCAATATTTCATGTGGGCACCAAGAATTCCAAATGGGATTGGTATAACTGTGTATCCACCTGCAAAATGATCTAATTTGTCCCTTGTCTTGTATCAGACACAAAAATAATCTCAAAAATGGATGAATACCAATGTGAGACCTAATGTTCAACCCACTCAAAGTTTTAGTTATACAAAATGTATATTAGATAATATTATATATTAAAAATATGTTTAATATAATTTATCTGTCTAGCCACAGGGAAATTAAAAATTTTCTTAATTTAAGGAGAACAATTAAACAAATCTAAGAAACATAAAGAGGCATTTCTGGAAGAAGAAAAACTGGATTAAATGTATGAAAAAATGGTTAAGCTTCCCTGATAATCAGGAAAATTCAACTGAAACTTGTTCTTCAGTTTTCAAAAACAAAAAATATGATGGTGGGAAATTTTGATGATGTCATAGAGAATCTGCAAAAAACATACTCTGTTGATAGGGATTTAAACTGTTAGATTTTGGAGGGAATTTTTAAAATATCTACTGAACCTCTACTGGTAGGTAAAAACCTCTGAGTACTATTATATAAATAAGCAAGGGAACACATTAAAAATAGACATAGTAGGACTATTTTTAAGTGTGAAAAATATAAATATTAATCAACAAGAAAATTAATAAATTGGACTGTAATTCAATAGTATACTATCTAATCATAAAAAAAGCTGCATGCATCAGAATATATCCCAGATATAATGTTGAACAAAGGGATAAATGTAGCAGGACACTGCAGTATATGATTTCTATAAATATTTAAATTATTTTAAAAATAAAAACTTTCACTTCTACATTTGAGAGTTTAGCTAAATATTCAATTCTAGATTTAATCTCACTCTATTTCATCAAGTTGAAACTGCCTGTTTCCTTTGTTGTTGTTTCTGAGAAGTCTTCTTTTCTGTTAATTGTCCCTATCTGACAAGCAGTCTGTCTCTTCAGCCATAATTAGGGTTTTCTTTTTTGTTCTGATGAGCTCTCTTTTTGGGGGTTTCTGGTTCTTATTAATGTTGAACTTTCATGACCTGCATATCAGATACTCTACATTTTTTGTGTGTCTATCATCTCTTTTGCACTATTGATATTTTGGGGTTAATTTTCTTAGATTTACCTTCTATTATAATAAATCGTCATCTACCAAATGTAAAGCTTTCTGTAAAAACAGTCTGTCAATCTGATATTTTCTATGGTTAAAGATTCCATTTCCTAAAGGTATGTTTCAAATCTTCATTATCCTTTTTATATTTTCTTATTACTTGTTCACACTACTCATTAATACTTGGTTCAATTCTTAATACATTTTAAACATATTATTTTATATTTCTGCATCCATAAGACCACCTTCAGCTTTGATAATTCTCTGAGAATATGCACAAGACTTAGTATACAGTCATACTTAAGACTATGACTTATGCCAACAAAAGTTCATATATTAAAATTAGCAAGAGGAAAAAGTTTTTGGGACAAAGCTTGGGGGAAACCAGAATCAAGTTTCCAAAGGTTTTTTTCCTAATTTAATCATATAGGACCTACTTAATTCTTTTAGCATCAAGCTATGATAACACAGGTAAATCATATGACATTTAAAAATATAGAGGTCTAAGTGAATAAAAGAAAATGGTAGAAAATTGGTATAATGGAATTACATAATTTTATGAAACCGTTCAATTGAATAAAACTAAATCTATGTGTAAAACATTATTAAGCCTGGAAACATTAGATTTAGGTGGTTATAAAACCCATAAAATCTTACATTTAGTGATTATATATCTACCAGGAAAGCTCATTGGAGACATCAGTGATGCTATTTAAATAGACACTTTCTGTGTAGCACATACAGTTTCCAAACTCCAGGAGGGAAGAAGATGCTCAAAAAAACCCACATGGTTTGCACAGTTAAGACACATTTGGAAGTCTCTTAGGAAGAAGTGGGGATCTTGTGAAGCCAGTTTCCAGCCAGCCAGAAGCCCACTCTTGTATGCATGCCTTTCTAAAGTCTATCTCAAGACTATCATGTTAACCCTCTGCTTACAATATACTAGGAGATAATTTCAACATCTGACTTTGGGTATATATTTGGATGCATATATCTGTTATTTCTTGGTTTTGATGGCCACATTTTCTTGGTTTGCTTTATTTCTTCATATGACTTATGAGTTCTCATTTGTCCGTCTTGACCATGGACATCCCTGGGGCTCCTAGGTTAGGGCTTCTTTTCTCCCAAAGTGAGTTTGGATTTATTCCTCCTAAGAATTTGAGAAATGTTTATAAGTCTGGCATTCCTTGATTATGCACTTGTTATAAAATAAACTACAAAACCAAATGAAAGTCTAAATATTGTTTAACTTTGCAAATATACTGTTTATTTTTTTTTTTCAAACAGAAGCATTGTGGAAACAGATTTTTCTTGTTCACAATACTGATTAGTATGTGTAAGATTTTTGTCTCAGTCTTTACTTAATATGTCTTCCAGTTCCAGCTTTATGGAAAGGAGACATGTGCTGCCTTCTCTGCTTTGCAGGGCTCAGGCCCTTTGTATAGTTTTCACTGTTAGATCCCTAAGATCTGGTGCTACAGGTTCCCAATAATGGCAGGTGTTCCAGGGTACCTACTCTTCTGACTTTAGTTAATATCTCAGCTTATTCTTACTTTTTGGACACTGAGAGATCTCTTAGCTACTTGTGATTTATTTAAATAGATGATTTTAAATAAAAGGTTTCTGGAAAAATCTGGTCTTCCTACCTTGCAGAAAGCAGAAACATTGGGTTCATTTTTTAAAAATTTTACTGTGCATGAGCACATTCATTCTCTCTATCCCCCCTCCCATTTTACATGATTCTGTCTTTAGATGGTAGAAAAAATATAGCAACTCCCTGATGTTAAATTAATAAGTTAGGAGAGTATTGGGAAAGTACTAGAGTCCATCTTAGAAAGTCAGAAAACCAGAAATATTGGTTTTATTAGAATAATAAAAGTGAAAGAGAAAAAATCTCTACCAGTGTGTGGTTGTTCTGTTGAGGAGGGGAAATTCCTCTCTGAAAAGCTAGAAGAAGGAAACATATTTCAAGAAATTCAGACTCCATTGTTGGGCAAGCATGCATCCTATGCAAAAAGGAGACTTAGTGCTTAGTGAGATGACGCGGAAGAAGAGATTAACAGCAGTTATCTGTACTTCCTGGAAGATTCAGTGAGAGCTGGAAAAAGAAGCCATATTAAATGTGACTTCACCAGCCAGAAATGGAGGGAGAATCATTAACCCAAGGAGGAGAACCAAGAGAGAATAGTCTTTTGGAAGGTTATTGAAGGTGGGTGATTTACAAAAAGAACAATACAAACTAAAACTAATACAACTAGACGTAAAGTTTTTAACAGTTTCACCACAATGAAATGATCAGTGTTTGAGGAGATAGATATGTTTACTCTGATTTGAATATTACATAATTTATACATGTATGAAAACATCATATGGTCCACCATAAATATGCATAATGTTATGTATCAGTTAAAAAATAAATAAAATCAAACATCTATTTCTCATGTGATACATTACAGAGCAACTTGATAATATCTATAAAAATTGAAATGCATTTTACTTTGAAAATAGTAATTCTACTTTAATAAACTTATACTACATGTATAATGCACTATTATGAAACTATGAATAACATTATTTTGGGGAAATATTTTATGGATAGCAAAATATGTAAACATTCATCTACAGAGAAAAAAGGGATTTCATCATCTAGACTTTCTGCATGGGAGATGAGAAGTTGCTGTACTATTTATTTTCTGTTTTTTGTATCTTCAAGATCCAGTTACTTTCTAATTTCTTTTCACTTGGTGGGTGGGTCCCCAGATAAAAAGTTAGCCCAGGCTCAAGTGAGACTGTGGCATAAAACATTTGGGAGCGCTGGACTTTGGAAAACTAAAAGCTTTCTTTTAAAGTGTTTTGTAATTGCTGTCTAATCTCTGAAAAAAAGGTCTGAGAGTGGCTGGGTTTTATTAAGAAACAGGTTTGTACATGAATGTGCCAACCTTGGGTTTTGTAGAAAACCAGAAACCATGGTTCCAGCCACCCATGCTCAAAGGCATTTAAGGGAGCCTCTTCCATCACTTGGGCACTTGCCATACACCTCCAGAGCAAGGACTGAGGGTCTTGGGTTGCAGACAACAGCACAAGTCAGTTAGGTATGCAGGCTCTGTGGGTGAAAGGGCTGGTGTGGTGGTTTTCTGAGAGCTATACCACCATCCTCAAGAGCAAAAACAGAGCTACTGAAGATGAGTTTAGCTCTGCAATGAACAACATTCCCTCAGCACCCACTGGCAGGCAAGGAGGGGTGGGTCTCAGCCTCCACAAAGCAGGTTTGGTCTGCATGAGTTGAAACTCAAAAGGAACAAACTGATCTGCATTAATGTTCCACAAATCTTCCCATACTTCATAGATCCTAAAATTGAACTCCTAGTAGGAAGTGTACCATTTTAACAAGGAAAATTTTCAATTTTTGTAGTTTGTTTATTGTTATTTTAAACTTATTTTATTTTGCTTTCTCTCATTTTTTTCACATTTTTATCTAATTTTATATATTTTTTATCAACTGGATTTTTTCTCAATATCTCTTTTATTCCTTCTTACTTGTATTCCCTTCTCTTTTATCTTTTTTTTTATTTCTAATGAAATGCATTTCTTTAATGAATTCATTTAATGTATTAATGCAATGAATTGCTTCTTTTTTCTTTTCTCTCCTCCTTTAATCTTTTTAAAATTTCCTATCTATGTATTTTACTATTAAGTATACTACTAATATTTATATCTAATATTTCAGCATATTGTCTAATAATACTCATTGGCTTTTCTCTTTGGTCAGTGTGGTTGTAGAGATGATATTTCAATCAGATTTTTATTGTATGTTGACATAAAGTTTGTTCATGAAATACCACTGTTCCTGGTGGTAATTCTCTTCTTCCCAAGTGGTATTAGTGGTAGAACTTAGCACTGAGATTATGCTGAGTATGTTCTTTGATGCTGAAGTATACCCATAGCCAAGGGTATATTGTAAAGATATAAATAAACAATTGAATGAATTAAGAAAGACAATAGAGGATATGAATGAGCAATTTGATAAAGATGTGAAATTTTTGAAATCTAACTCCTCTCACCCTGTACAAAACAACTTGAAGTGGATGAAAGACCTAGATATTAGATTACAAACCCTGCACCTACTAAAAGGAACACTCCAACATGTTGGCTTAAGAATCAAATTTATTAGCAAACCCCTAAAGTGCAAGAAGTAAAATAAAAATTCCATGAATGGAATGGAATCCAAAAAAAAAAAAAATCTTCTTCAGAGCAAAATAATCAAGAGCATGAAAAGAGAACCTTTGGGAGAAAATCTTTACCACCTGCATGCACCTCAACTAAGGGTTTAATTTCCAGGATATACAAAGATTTCAAAAAGTTTAATGCTACCCAATAAAGAGGCAAATAAACTAAAGAGATACTTCTTAAAAGAAGAAATAGGAACAGTCAATAAATATATAAAAAAATGTCCAACATCTCTAGAAATTAGAAAAATGCAAATTAAAACTACACTGAGCCAGTGGCTTGGGTGGCTGATTCAGGAGAATCTCAGGTTCAAAGCCAGTCTCCACAACAAGGCGCTAAGCAACTCAGTGAGACCCTGTCTCTAAATAAAATACAAAATAATGTGATGTGACTCAGTGGTTCAGTGTCCCTCAATTCAATCTCCAGTATCTCCCCCCTAGAAAACAATGAAACTGGGAGTCTATCTCATTGCAGTCAGAATGGCAACTATCAAGAATACAAATAACAATAAATGATGGTGAGAATGTGGGGAAAATGTCAACTCATAACGCTGCTGATGGGACTGAAAATTGGTGTAACCACTATGAAAAACAGTATGAAGATTCATTAGAAAACTAACTTGGAATGGAACCACAATTTAACCCAGTTATTTCACTCCTCAGCAAACAACCAAAGGAGTTAAAATTAGTATATTATGCTGATACAAACACATCAATGTTTATAGCAGCACAATTCAGAATAGCTAAGCTATGGTGCCAATCTAGATGACCTTCAATAGATGAATAGATATAAAAAATTATTGTGTGTATCCACAATGGAGGGTTAGTCATAAAGAAGAATGACTTTATGACATTTGGTGGTAAATGGATGGATCTGGAGACTATCATGGTAAGTGAAACAAGCCAGTCCCAAAAAGCCAAAGGTCAAATGTTTTCTCTGGTATGAGGATGCTATCTTACTATAAGGGGTGTGGTAGAGGATTAGAATAAAAGTTCAGAGTATTAGACAAAGGGAAATGAGGGGAGGGGGCCAGATAGGGATAGGAATGACAGTGAAATGAATCTGATATAACTTTTCTTTGTACATATATGAATATAACAGTGATTCAACACTGTGTACATTTACAAGACTAATACTTTAACTAGAATAAGATATACATCACTGTAGTATAAATATATCAAAACAGTTCCCATGGTCATATACAACTAAAAAGAAAAATAAAAATAAAACAGAAAAAAAAATATATTGGTTCTGAAAAAGAACAAATAGATCCCTTGGAAATGAAAAGTATAATAAGTCAAATTAAAAACTAATTGAAACTTTCATGAATAGATAAGATGAAGCAGAAGACAGACTTCCATGGCTTGATGACAATGTGACTAAACTTGAAATTTCAGGCATCAATACAGAAAAAAAAATAGAAAAATATGATTAGAGATATGTCCAAGTCAAGTGAAACCAATATAAAAATAAAGTTAAACCAATAAGAACAACAGAAAATTTCTCACTAGAAACTCTAACATGCAGGAGGGGTTGAAACAAAGTATTTTTAGGTCTGAAAAAAATAAAAAAAAACTCCCAGTCAAGACTGCTATCACTGGAAAAGTATTCTTCAGAATAAAAGAGAAATATAAACTTTCTAAGATAAACTAATGTAATTCATGACCACAAAGCTGTCATTGCAAAAGATATATAAAGACGTTCTACATACAGAAAAAGAAAATTGAAAAAAAAAAAGAGCATGGGAAAGAGTAAGTTACATTAGAAAAACAGATGAGCTAATGAGAATTAAGAAGAAATAAAGTATTAGATGTTAAATAAAATGAGAGAAAGATAACTCTCCATAATAACACTGAATGTAAGTGGTCTTCATTCTCTAATTCAAGACATAGACTGGCAGGTTTCATTAAAAACGAATATCCAACTCTGTTTACAAGAAACATAGCAGCAAAGACATCCCATATACTGAAAATTAAAGGATTGAAAATGATACTGTGATATGAAAAAAATCTTCTCTGTAGTGATTCCATTTTGTAAACTCAGCCATGACAGACAGAAAGGTCATGTCTGGGGCAAGCTGTGTTTGACTGCTATCTCCCACCTCTGTATTTGGGCTTGCTTGCATTGGCTGAGACCCCATACATACCTTTTGTGGGTTTTTTTTGGCTTAAATATGAGGCTAACTGAAGGCAGGAGCATCACTCTGACCATCTCGTTCTTTAGAGAGCAGAGTGTCCGCTGCTGGCCAGCAATAAAGGCTTTATTGGCATTAGACTGTGTGGTCTGAGATCTATGTGAGGGTCTCAGTATAACAATATTTCATGCAAATAGAGTCTGAAAATAAGCAAGAATAAATCTAAAGAAGTAGACTTCAATCTAAAATTAAAGAGACAAATAGGTCACCATTCACTACTAAAGGGAACAACTCAATAAAAGTATATAATGATTGTAAATATTTATGCCTCAAATATAGGTGTACACAATTTTATAAAACAAACACTGTTCATCATGAATGGACAGATAGACACCAAGACAAAAATAATGGCTGGCTTCAACATACCATTGTCACTAATACATCGGTCATCCAGGCATTAAACCAACAAAGATACTACAGAATTAATACTTCTGAGGAAATAAATTTAATAAATTTCTATAGACTACTTCATCCTCCAACCACTAAATACACTTTCTAATTCCAGCTGCTCATGGAACCTCCTCCAGCAAAGATCATACATTAGACCAAAAAGCAAGCTGTATCAAATTAAAAAAAAAAAATTAAATAACGCCTTCCATTTAGTGGATAACAGTGAAATGAAATTAAAAATCAATAACAAGAAAAAGAAAACTATTCAAACACATGAAGATTGAATAACATATTTCTAAATGGGTAGGTCATTGAAGAAACTAGGGAAGAAATTTTTACAAACTTAGAATCAAATTAAAATAGATACACAACATACAAGAATGTATAGTATACATTACTATGCATTTTTTTATGTATAGTATGTTATGGGTCAGGCTGTATGGGCGATGACCAAACAGATTCCATTTTACCCTGAAATTTCATTTCATGTAAGAAATGCTTCTCCCATGGGAAAGCCCCCACTTCTGAGCCCATTAACAATTACCTAGCATAGCACACTTGGCAACATATAATAGCAATTCTTATACAGTGTAAAAATTGTTCTCCTTGGTTTCCACTTTTTGTGGGCAATGTACCTTGTCAGAGATTGATTGTCTAGACATTAGTAACGATTCTCTATCTTGTAGTGGACTAGGATCATTTTGATCCACTTCCCTTCTGCTTGCTTGCTACTATGCCAACCTGGAAAGTCTCCTGGGAAATACCAACATACCCATTGCATTTTCATGCTAACTACCCAATTCAGCTTCTGTACCTGCTTGCTTGCATCTACATCAACCCGGATGTGGTTTTTGCCTTTAAATATTCTAAATTTCTCTGGCTCAGGGCTGTTCATTACAGAGAGTTTTGGTGTTGTGAGGAGCAGTCACCCACTGGCTAAGTAAATACTCTTCAATTTGAACAAAACTAGGACTTGGTGTGTTTTCTGAGCAACCTGCCCCACAACAGTTTTAAGAGATAACTTTATAGCCATTAGCCATTAGTGCCTACATAAAAAAAATCAAGAAGATCTAATAAATAAGTAGCTTAATGCATCTTGAGGTCTTAGAAAAACAAGAACCAACAATCTCAAAACCAGTAGAAAGAAATAATAAAGATCACAGATGACATTAATGTAATTGAGAATAAAAATAAATAGAAAGCATGACTGTAACAAAGAATTGCTTCTTTCCAAAAGTAAACAAGATTAATAAACCCTTATCAAAATAAGAAATACCCAACATAATAAAGTTAGAGGCCCCATTAACGAACCATTAAAGCAGACACCAAACACACACACAAAACAAACAAACAAACAAAACTAACAAACAAACAAAAAACGGACACCACTGAAATTTAGAAAACAAGTAGGGACTATTTTGAGAACCTTTACTGAAATAAACTGGAAAATTTAGAAAAACTGCATAAATTTCTAATAGATTCATATTATCTTCCAAAATTGAACCATAAGAATATAGAAAACCTAAACAAACCAATTGACAAAGCAATGACATTGAGGTAGTAACAAAATATCTCTGACAATGAAGGGACTAGATGAATTCATAGCTGAATTTTACCAAATGTTTAAAGAAGAACTAAAATTACAGACCAACAAATTTAATGAACATAGATATAAAATTTCCAAATAAAATATCTACAAATTGAATTAAGCAATACATTGAGGGGCTGGGGATGTGGCTCAAGCGGTAGTGCGCTCGCCTGGCATGGGTGCGGCCCAGGTTCGATCCTCAGCACCACATACAAAGATGTTGTGTCTGCCAAATACTAAAAAATAAATATTAAAAAAATTCTCTCTCTCTCTCCCTCTTTCTCACTCTCTCTCACTCTTTCTTTAAAAAAAAGCAATACATTGAAAGATCATATATCATATAAAGCTGGTTTCACCATAGTGATACAAGGATAGTTCAATATTTGCCAATCAATAAAAATAATACAGCACATAAATAGAATCAATGACAAAAATCAGGAGATTATCTCAGTAGATGCAGATAAAGCCCTGGATAAAATTCAGTGCCCCTTCATTATAAAAGCTCTGAAGAAACTATAGATATTAGAAACTTACTTCAACATCATAAAGTCTCTATATAAAAAATCCAAAACCAACATCATACTCAATGAGAAAAAATGGAAAGCACTTCCTCTAAAATCTAGAATGAAACAAGAATGTCCACTCTACCATTGCTCTTTAATAGAGAATCCAAAAGTTTAGCTAGAGCAACTAGGTAAGAGAAGGAAATAAAAGAGAAGGAATACAAATATAAAAGAAGAAAGTCAAGTTATGATAACATCCTATATTTCAAAAATCTAATGGCTCCACTAGAATACTTCTAGATCTAATAAAAAAATTCAACAAAATATCCAGGTACAATATCAACATACAAAAATAAATTTGTATAATAGTGCAGAAAGAAATAGAAAAAAAAATCCATTCAGAATTGTTTCCTTAAAATACCTAGGAATGAATCTAACCAAGAACTTAAAAGACTTCTACAATCAAAATTATAGAACACTGAAGAAAAAATATTTAAGAAGGCACTAGAAGATAGAAGACCATCCATGCTCAAGGACAGAGGGAAATTGATATTGATAAAATGCAATGGTACAAATTCAATTCATTCCTCTTCAAAGTATCAAGGACATTCTCCCACAGAACTAGAAAAAAACATGCTAAAGTTCATATGGAAGAACAAAGACCCGAAATAGCCAAAGAAATACTGAGCATAAAGAGCAATGCTAGAGGCACCACGATACCTGATTTCAAATTATACTACAGAGCTATAGCAACAATAATAGCTTGACACTGGAATAAAAACAAACAGAGTCCAACGGAAAAGAATAGAAGACAGAGAAAAACCCATATGACTACTCTAATCTGATTCTTTACCAAAGTACACACCACAAACATTGGAAAAGATAGCCTCTTTACTGAATGTTCTAGGAAAACTGGACATCCATATGTAGAATGATGAAAAAAGATCTCTATTTCTCATCTTGCATAAAAGTATACCTGAATGGATAAAACACTTAGATATAAGACCAGAAAATTCGCCTGTATTAGAAGAAAACAGGGGAAGCATACCAACATAGAGACTTAGACAATGAGTTCTTCAGTAGGACTCCTATAGTTCATGAAACAATACAAAAAACTGAGAAATAAAATCACATCAAATTTAAAAGCTTCTGCACAGTAAAGAAAACCATAGCAAGAGAGACAGACTACATAGTGGAAGAAAATCATTGTCAGCTACTATTTTAGCAGAAAATTAAAATCCAGAATACATAAAGATCTCAACAAACTCAACATAAAAATGATAAGAAACAATTCAATAGATGACTAAATGAGCTGAAAATGAACTTCTTAAAAGGAGAAATAAAAATTGCCAACAATTATATGAAAAAAATACTCCATATCTAGCTATGAAGAAATACAAATCTAATTACACTGAAAATCCATCTCACTCCAGTCAGAAAAACAATCATCAAAATACAAATAACAGCAAATGCTGGTGAGAATGTAGGAAAAGGGAAATCTAATACCATGTTGATGGGAAGAGAAATTTGTACAACCAGTATGGATATCAGTATGGAAATTCTTAAAAGAATAGTTCATATGATCCAGCAATACCACACTTCAGTATTAACCCAAAGAACTTACGTCAACATACTGTAAATATCCATGTATGCCCACGTTTATTGCAACACAATTCACAATAGCTAAATTATGAAAACAGCATAGGTATGTGTCAACCAATTAAGTAATAAAGAAAATGCCACACACACACACACACACACACACACACACACACACATACACACAAATGGAGTTTTATTCATCCATGAAGAAGAATGAAATTATGTCATTTGCTGAAAAATGGATGAAACTGGAGAGTACAATGTTAGTCAGAATTAGCTGGACTCAGAAAGACAAGTGTCATTCTTTTTTTTTTTTTTTCTCATATGTGAACTCTAGAGAGTAAAAAAATGAAAAGAAAGAAAAAAGAGGATGTTATTGAAGTTGGAGGTAGGCCACAAAGGAAGATTAAGAAGATCATGGGAAGGGGGGAGGAAAGAGTAAGGGGAAGTCCTGGAAGTAAAATTGATCAAATTATTTTATATACATACACTAATAAGTCACAGTGAAATTCTCTGGTTTTCATACAACAAACCAATAAAAAAGTCTGTCTTAATTTTCATACTATGTTGCTTCAAATTATCTTGTTCTTGATTTTTCTTCTTTAGTAAAATTTGCTTTTTTGTGATATTAGTGCATTTGTGTTTATTATTTTTTATTTAATAAGTATATTTGGATATAAATTTTTTTGATGAATCTTGGTTTGAAAATATAACAATATATTCTAGATATATTCCTTTTTCTGTATGTCTCTCCTATTTTGGTAGGAAAGGATGTCCACATTCCTTTACAAAGATTCTTTTCACACATTCTACATTCTATGAACACTAAAAGCACCTAGAATTCTTGACTTGTTAAATTCCTTTTTACATGTTTTATTTGAACTCTATACTATTCTTTTAGAATACTCCCTCTTTAAAACACCAATCTTATTTTTTTCTGTGATTATTCAACAACATCTGTCTCATATGACAGAAGAACTTGTGAATTCTCAATATTGAACTAATATATGAAACCTCAATGAATATTTTTTGAATGGCTGATGAAATAAGGAAATGAATGATAAATGTTTGGTTCAATTTGCCAAAATTCCTTTCTGTTAAAGAAAAGTAGAAAAGATATTTACCTTCAGAAATGTCACTGAAGCATCATTTTTCCTAATATTTGCTCAACTTTCAGAATAATATTCTGGCATAAATCTGTAGTCTCAGTCTAAATTATGTTTTCTGAGACTCAAATTGAAGAGACTAGCTAGCTACATATAATTGAGGAAGAGACTGTTATATTTTAAATCTTAAATAATGTGTCAGTATAGGCTTATTTTATTTTGTTTGTTTTGCCCTGAAGACTAAAGTTCATGTAAACTTAGAATAAAAGAAAAATCAAAAGTGCCCAAAGTTTATGTTCATCTATAAATCATGTGTGTTGCAGTAAAGAGTAAGAAAAAGACCTGAAAGTCCATATAATACAATATGATTAACAGTTAGCAGACATATAAGTATTGTATGCAATTAACATGCATGACATCCAACAGGGATGGGGGTCAAGAAAAGGTGAAACTAGGCCAAATGAGAAGAAAATTTAAAAATGGAATTTTGATGGGCATGATCTCACATAGAATATAGGAACTAGACATAAAACTATCAATTGAAAACTACTGTGTACAAAAGGTAAAGTATTTAAAGGAAATAAATACCATCTTTAAAAAATAAACTGTGATAAATTGCCAATTTTACAGTACCTACAAATCTATTACAGCAATGTAATTTTGGTCATTATTGTCACATCAAAACAAAATGAAACTTAGATACAAGGCACAGAAAATAATGGTCATGAATCTTACTTTCTCCCAGTATTTAATAAGGCCTCTGCAAACAGACAGTTGGTTAAAGAAAGTTGGTATTTTAGTGAGATGAATTTATGCTCTAAGACTCTTAGAGTGGATCTACAGCTTGTAGCATTCTGTTGGCATATCACCATGTGTGCAACTTCTACCAAGCTTGAGCAAAATCTATTTTTGTGTATTCCTGAAAATATTAAAAATTCCATGAGTTAAGATCCTGTTCAAATTCTCACTCCACCCTTAATTTTTTGACTTTTCAAGTCATTCATTCACTTTCTCTAAGCTGCAATTTGCTTCCTTTTTCTGAAACTTTCTCTAAGTTTGCTTTGTCCAAAACTTACTTTTAAAGAATGAATCAAATACTTATTTATACTTTAGTACATTTTAGTACTCAAAATGAAGGAGGTCTTTTTTTTTTCTTTTTCTGACATTGCTAATTTTTAGACTTTCACAGCATGTCTTTAAAACTTTAGTCTCTGGCTCATCAAATCAAATTCACTGGATCAATACTTTGTAAAGAGATTGTGTAATATGTTTGTTTTAAAGTCCATGAGGAAAAGACTAACATTAAACAAAGACGAGTGGAGGGAGAGAAAGGGAGAGAGAAGGGAAAGCATATGGAAATGGTAGGAGACCTTCAATGTTACACAATATTATAAGAGGTTGTGAGGGGAAAGGAGGAGGGAAAAAAGGGGAGAGAATTGAACAACAGCAGAGGAGGTAGAGAGGGAAGATGTTAGGGGAGGGAAGGGGAGGGGGGATAATGGGGGATAGGAAAGGTAGCAGAATACAACAGTCACTAATATGACTTTATGTAAAAATGTGAGTGTGTAACCAATGTGATTCTGCAATTTGTATTTGGGGTAAAAATGGGAGTTCGTAACCCAATTGAGTCAAATGTATGAAAGATGATATATCATGAGCTCTGTAATGTTTTGAACAATCAATTAAAAATAAATAAAAATTTAAAAAAATAAAGTCCCCAATGGAATTGATGATCACTAGTGCAAAAACCATTGACAGTTCCAATATTTCCATTTAAAATATATCATATAATGCTTTTAGATGACCTTTAAGATTCTCTTCAATTTAAACATTCTTAAATTATGAAACATTAAGACTAAAGAGAATATGAGATTCATTTCTAACCCACTGTTTGCAAATGTGTTTATGAGGGAAATGGCATTCTGTGAAAGTACTTAGGGCTCACATTTGTGTTATCTTGAGGCTAAGTAGCCAAAGCCTGAGTTTCATTTTTTTCACTGTTCCAAAATTTGTTTTTTTAATTACAAATAACAACTGTACATATTTGTGTAGTAGAGTGTGATATTTTTATACTATCTATACAGTGTATAGTGATAAAAATCAGCATATAGTATCTATCACATCAAATATCATTTTATATTTGCAAGAAGATTCAAATTTTTTCTTGTAGATATTTTGAATTATACAATAAATTATTGGCTATAGAATCCTACTGTGCTATAGAACACTAAAACTTATTCTTTCAACCTAATTGAAATTTTGTACCCATTACTACCCCTTAACCCTTTCTATCCTCTGATAATCACTGATCCACTCTCTGCTTCTATGAACTTAACTCTTTTAGCTTCCATATATGAGAGAGAACATAAGGCAGTATTTGCCTACTGTCTCTGGCTTATTAACTTGTAAAAATGTCCTTTAGGCTCAATCAAGTTGCCAAAAATGGCAGGATTTCCTTCCTTTTATGGCTGAACAGTGGTAAGTACACATTTCTTAGTGCATTTAAGTGCCTAACTTCTCAATCAATTTATTTGTTCATGGACACCTTGTTTGATTTCATTAGCAATTGTGCTTAGCGCTGCACTAAGCATCAGAGTGCAGATCTCTCTTCCATATACCGGTTTTCCTTTCCTTTCCTTTGGATATACACATAGTATATTTGATTGGTGGATTATATGTTAGTGTTAATTTTTAGATGTTTGAGCAACATCAACACTGCTTTCCATAATGACTGTACAAATTTATGTTCACAACCACAGTATATCAATAGAATTTTTCTTTATTTATCCACAGTCACCAGAATTTGCCATTTTTGTCTTTTAAATAATAGCAATTTTGACTGGAGTCAGACATTATCTGATTGTGGTTTTGATGTGTATTTCCCTGATGATTGGTGGTAAGCATTTCCTCATTTATACCTGTAAGGCATCTGTCTTCTTTTGAGAAAAGTTTATTGAGATCATTTTCCTTTTAATAATTGGATTATTTGTTTTGTTTTTTGCTATTGCTGTTGAGTTTCTCATATTCTGGATATTAGTCTTTTGTCACAAGGATAATTTGCAAGTATTTTCTTCCAGTCTTCAGATTGTCTCTTTACCCTATTAATTGTATTCTCTACTGTGCAAAAACTTTGTTGATCACATTTGAATATTTTTGCTTGTATTGCTTGTGTTTTAGGTTATATCCAAAAATCTTCGCCCAGACTGATGCCCTGAAGCATTTCACCTGTTTTCTCCTAGGGTTTCATAGTTTGCTTTTATATTTAAGTCTTTAAACCATTTTGAGTTGCTTTTTAAAAATAGTTCTTTTCAGTTATAAATGATAGTAGAATTCATTTTGACACCATTATACAAGCATGGAATATATCTTGTTCTACCTAGTACTCCATTCTTGTGACTGTACACCATGTTTTGGTTTCTCTGTAGTGTATTCTTTTTGTACTTGTAATGTCAGATTTATTCCACTATCTTCCCTTTTCAAATCCCCCCACCTTCCCTTCCCTTTGTCTAATGTACTAAATTTTTATTTTATGCCTCCCCCTACTTATTGTGAGTTAACTTCCATATATCAACAAAAACATTTGACATTTGATTTTGAGGGACTGGTTTATTTTACTTAGCATGATAGTCTCAAGATTCATCCATTTAATGGTAACTGTCATAAAGTCATATTTCCACAATTTCTTTATCTATTCATTTGTTAAAGGTACATAGGTTGGTCTATAGCTTAACTATTGTTAATTGAGCTAATATAAACATTGATGTGGTTGAGTTACTGTAGTATGCTGATTTTAAATCCTTTGGATATATATTGAGGAGTGGGATAGCTGGGTTAAATAATAGTTCCATTCAAAGTTAGTTTGTTTTTAATCTCCATATTGCTTTCTGGAGTGGATGCACCAATTTGTAGCCCCACCAGCAAGGTATGAGTATGTCTTTTTTCCTACATCCTTGCCCACATTTTTTGTTATTTGTATTCTTGATAGTTGTTATTCTTACTGAAGTGAGATGAAATCTCAGTGTAGTTTTAAATTGCATTTCTCTAATTGTTGTAGATTTTGAACATTTTTTCATATATTTGTTGACCATTTGTCTTTCTTCCTCTATAAAAGAATTGTTCAGTTGCTTTGCTCATTTATGATTGGAGTCATTTAGTTTTTTGGTGTTAAGATTTTAGGGTTCTTTGTACTTCCTGGAAATTAACACCTTATCTGTGGAGCAAGTGGCGAATTTTTTCTCCCATTCTGTAGGCTCTCTTTTTATGTTCAAGATTGTTTTCTTTGCTGTGATGAAGCATTTTAGTTCGATGCCATCCCATTTGTTGATTATAGATTTTACTTGTTGCCCTTTAGAAGTCTTGCTAAGGAAGTCAGTATCTTAGCTGATATGTTCGAGTGTGGGTCCTACATTTTTTTTTCAGTGTGTACAAGGTTTCTGGACTAATTCCTAGGTCTTTGATCCACATAGAGTTGATTTTTGTGCAGGGTGAGATATAGGGATTCAATTTCTTTCTACTACTTATGAATTTCTGGTTTTCCAAGCACCATTTTTTTTATTTTTTTATTTTTTTTCATCTTTCATACATTTGATTCAAGTGAGTTATGAACTTCCATTTTTACCCCAAATACAAATTGCAGAATCACATCAGTTACACATTCACAATGTTTACATAATGCCATATTAGTGACTGTTGTATTCTGCTGCCTTTCCTATCCCCTACTATCCCCCCTCCCCTCCCCTCCCATCTTCCCTCTCTACCTCATCTGTTATTGTTCAGTTCTCTCCCTTCCCCCCCCTTTCCCCTCACAACCTCTTATATGTGATTTCGTATAACGATTAGGATTTCTTTCCATTTCCATGCAATTTCCCTTCTCTCTCCCTTTCCCTCCCACCACTCATCTCAGTTTAATGTTAATCTTTTCCTCATGCTCTTCCCCCCTGCACAGTTCTTAGTTGCTCTCCTTAAATCAAAGAAGACATTTGGCATTTGTTTTTTAGGGATTGGCTAGCTTCACTTAGCATAATCTGCTCTAATGCCATCCATTTCCCTGCAAATTCCATGATCTTGTCATTTTTTAGTGCTGCATAATACTCCATTGTGTATAGATGCCACATTTTTTTTATCCATTCATCTATTGAAGGGCATCTAGGTTGGTTCCACAGTCTAGCTATTGTGAATTGTGCTGCTATGATCATTGATGTGGCAGTATCCCTGTAGTATGCTCTTTTAAGGTCCTCAGGGAATAGACCAAGAAGGGCGATAGCTGGGTCAAATGGTGGTTCCATTCCCAGCTTTCCCAGGAATCTCCATACTGCTTTCCATATTGGCCGCACTAATTTGCAGTCCCACCAGCAATGTACAAGTGTACCCTCTTCCCCACATCCTCGCCAGCACTTGTTGTTGTTTGACTTCATAATGGCTGCCAATCTTACTGGAGTGAGATGGTATCTTAGGGTGGTTTTGATTTGCATTTCTCTGACTGCTAGAGATGGTGAGCATTTTTTCATGTACTTATTGATTGATTGTATGTCCTCCTCTGAGAAGTGTCTGTTCAGGTCCTTGGCCCATTTGTTGATTGGGTTATTTGTTATCTTATTGTTTAATTTTTTGAGTTCTTTGTATATTCTGGAAATTAGGGCTCTATCTGAAGTGTGAGGAGTAAAGATTTGTTCCCAGGATGTAGGCTCCCTATTTACTTCTCTTATTGTTTCTCTTGTTGAGAAAAAACTTTTTAGTTTAAGTAAGTCCCATTTGTTTATTCTTGTTATTAACTCTTGGGCTATGGGCGTCCTATTAAGGAATTTGGAGCCCGACCCCACAATATGTAGATTGGAGTCAACTTTTTCTTCTATCAGGTGCAGGGTCTCTGATTTGATATCAAGCTTATTGATCCATTTTGAGTTAACCTTTGTGCATGGCAAGAGAAAGGGATTCAGTTTCATTTTGTTGCATATGGATTTCCAATTTTCCCAGCACCATTTGTTGAAGATGCTATCCTTCCTCCATTGCATGTTTTTACCCCCTTTATCAAATATAAGAAAGTTGTAATTTTGTGGATTGGTCTCTGTGTCCTCTATTCTGTACCATTGATCCACCTGCCTGTTTTGGTACCAGTACCACGCTGTTTTTGTTACTATTGCTTTGTAGTACAGTTTGAACTCTGGTATACCTCCAGATTCACACTTCCTGCTTAGAATTACTTTTGCTATTCTGGGAATAGTCTTTTGTTATTCCATATGAATTTCATGATTGCTTTATCTATTTCTACAAGAAATGCCATTGGGATTTTGATTGGCATAGCATTAAACCTGTAGAGAACTTTGGGTAATATCGCCATTTTGATGATGTTAGTTCTGCCTATCCATGAACAGGGTACATTTTTCCATCTTCTAAGATCTTCTTCTATCTCTCTCTTTAGGGTTCTGTAGTTTTCATTGTATAAATCTTTCACCTCTTTTGTTAGGTTGATTCCCAAGTATTTTATTTTTTTTGAGGATATTGTGAATGGAGTGGTTTTCCTCATTTCCATTTCAGAAGTTTTGTTGCTGATATACAGGAATGCCTTTGATTTATGCATGTTGATTTTATATCCTGCCACTTTGCTGAATTCATTTATTAACTCTAGCAGTTTCTTTGTAGACCCTTTTGGGTCTGTTAAATATATTATCATGTCATCTGCAAATAGCGATAATTTAAGTTCTTCTTTTCCTATTTTTATGCCTTTAATTTCTTTTGTCTGTCTAATTGCTCTGGCTAGTATTTCAAGAACTAAATTGAATAGAAGTGGCCAACCACCATTTTTTTAAAGAGGTTATCTTTTATGCAATGTAAGTTTTTGGTGTCTTTCTCTAAAAATGATAACTGTATTTTTGTGGTCTTGTCTCTTTGTTTGATATTCTGATCTATTGGTCTTCTTGCCTGTTTTGGTGCCAATAACATGCTGGGTTTTTGTTATTGTTGTTGTTGTTTGTTTTTGTTTTGTTGTTGTTTGTTAGTTTTTGTTTTTGTTGTTTGTTTGTTTTTTACTTTATCACTATAATATAAAGTTTGGTATTATGATGCCTCCTGCTTTGTTTTTCCTGCTAAAGATTGCTTTGGCTATTCTGGGCCTCTTATTCTTCCAATGAATTTAATGAATGCTTTTTTTCTATTTCTACAAAGAACGTCATTGGATTCTGATGGAAAATGCACTTAATCTGTATAGTGCTTTTGGTAATATGGCCATTTTGACAATATGAATTCTTCTTATCCAAGAACTTGAAGGTCTTTCAATCTTCTAATGTCTTCCTCATTTTTTTTTCCTGTAGTGTTCTGTAGTTTTTATTGTAGAGGTTCTGCACCACTTTTGTTAGATTGATTTCCAAGTTTTTTTAGGTTATTGTGATTGGGATGATTTCCCAATTTCTCTTTTAGCTGATTCACCATTGGAGTATAAAAATGAAATTGATTCAAATTGATTTATGTGTGTTAATTTTGTATCCTGCTACTTTGCTGAATTAACTTATAAATTCTAGAAGTTTTTTGGGTTTTCGAATATAGAATCATATTGTCACCAAACAGAGCTAGTTTTAGCTCTTATTATTCATATCCCTTTAATTTCTTTTTTTCTTGTTTTTTTGCCTATCTGTTCTGGCTAGAGATTCAAGGACTCTGTTCAATAGAAGTGATTAAGGTGGATATCACTGTCTTGTTCCAGTTTTTAGAGGGAATACTTTCAGTTTTTGTTCACTTAGAATTATGTTGGCCTTTAGTTGGTTGTATCTAACCTTTATAATGTTGAGGCATGAGCCTTTTATTCCTATTTTTTCTAATGTTTTAATATGAAATGGTGCTATATTTTGCCAAATGTATTTTATGCATCTATAGAGGTAATGTGATTCTTGTCCTTTAATATATTTTAGTGGTTTACCACATTTATTAATTTTTCTGAGTTGAACTAATCTTACATCTCTAAGATAAAATACATTTGCTCATGGTACACCATATTTTAGTGAGTTTTTGTATTCAATTTGCCAGTATTTTATTAAGAATTTTTGCATCTATATTCATCAAGGATATTGGTCTGAAGTTATCTTTCCTTGATGTGTCTTTGTCTGATTTTTATATCAGGCTGATACTGGCTTCATAGAAAATGCTTAGTAGATTCCTCTTTTTCTATTTCATGGAATAATTTGAGGAGGATTAGTGTTAGTTCTTCTTTAAAGGTCTGGTAGAAATGAGAATCCATTGAGTCCTGGGCTTTTATTTGTTGGTATAATTTTGATGGTGTCTTTAATTTCTTTATTTGAAATTAGTCTGTTTAAATTTTCTACATCCTATTGTTTCAATTTGAGTAGGTAGTATGTCTCTAGGAATTTGTGGATGTCTTCAAGATTTTTGAGCTTTGGGGACTATAAAGTTCTTGTGATATAAATTTTCAGAATAGTTTCTGATTATACTCTGTATTTCAGTAGCATCTGTGTTAAAATCATCATGGATTTTAACAATCTGAGAGTTTTATTTTTTTCTTTTTTGGTTAGCTTGGCTGAGTGTTTAACAATTTTGATAATTCTTTCAAAGAGCCAATTTTGTCTTTCATTGATTTTTTTGAACTTTCTAAATTTCAATATTATTTATTTCAGCTCTGATTTTAATTATTTCCTATCTTCTATTGATTTGGGTGTTGATTTGTTTCTCCTTTTCTAGATCTTTGAGATGTAGTGTTAGATTATTTATTTGTTAACTTTCTATTATTTTAGTGTATGAGCTCAATGCTATGAACTTTCCTCTTAGAACTACCTTCATAATGTCCCAGAGGTTTTGATATGTTTTATCTCTATTTTCATTTATTTCTATGTACTTTTTATTTCTTCCCTGATTTCTTTTGTTATCTATTTGTCATTCAATACTAAATTATTTAATCTCCAAGTATTAGTTTCTATTTTTTATTTTATCATAGATTTCTAATTCCATTCCATTACAATCTGATATAATGTGGGATCTTATCTCTATTTTTCAGTATTGCTAAGAGTTATTTTGTGCCCTAAGATGTGGTCTATTTTAGAAAATGTTCCATGTGCTGCTGAGAAGAAAGTGTATTCAATTATTGATAGATAAAACATTCTATATATGTCTGTTAAGCCTAAATTAATAATTATATACATTTGGAAGATGTATCTAGTAATGAGAAAGAAATGTTAAAGTCACCCATTGTCATTGTGTGGTGGTCTATTTGATTCCTGATATTGAGACAAGTTTGTTTGATGTATGTAGATGCTCTATTTGGGGAGGCAAAACTATTTATGACTGTTATTTCTTATTGTATTATTCCCTCAAGCAGTATGAAATGGCCTTCTTTGTTTCTTCTGATTAACTTCAGCTTGAAGTCCACTTTATCAGATATGAGAAAAGAAACCCCTTCTTGTTTATAAGATCCATGTGAAGGGTATGTTTTCTCAAATACTTTCACTTTCAGGGTGGGTAGCTTTGCCTATGATGTGAGTCTCTTAGAGATAGCATATTGGGTCTTGTTTTTTAATGCAAACTGCCAGCCTATGTATTTGATTGATGTCTTTCATCCTATTACAGTCAATGTTATTGACAGATAACTTTTTCCTGTCATTTTTATTTATTTCTATTTTTTAAGTTGAATTAGATTTTCCTTTGATTGAGTATCTTTCTAATGTTCTTTCTCTCTCTGCTGGTTTTCATTTTTATTCTCCATTTCTTCTTCATAAAATATTTTATTGAGTATGTTTTGCCATGTCAGCTTTCTAGTTGTGAATTCTTTTATCTTTTGTTAATCATGGAAGGTTTTTATTTTATTGTCAATTCTAAAGCTTGATTTTCAGGGTATAGTATTCTTGGTTATCATCCATTTTATTCCAGAGTTTGGCATATATTATTCCAAGACCTCATAGCTTTTAGAATGTGAGTTTAAAAATCAGCTGAGATATGAAATGGTTTACCTCTAAATATGATCAATCATTTTTCTGTAGCAGCTCTTAAAATTATATCTTATTCTGTATTTTAAGCATTTTTATTATAAGGTGGCTTGGAATGAATCTATTATAATGTTTGGAGTCTTGTATGCCTCTTGTATTTGATTTAATTTCTTTCTTGAGGTTTGGAAATTTTTCTGATTGGAAAATATCTCATTGAAGAGATTGTACATATTTCTTGAAAATTCTGTTCATGGCTCCTTTTTATTTATTTATTTATCTATCTATTTATTCATTTATTTTAGTTGTCAATAGATCTTTATTTATTTTTAATATTTATTTGTATTCAATGATGAGAATTGAACCCATGCCGCATGTATGCTAGGCAAGCACTCTACTACTGAGCCATAACTCCAGCCCTTGTGGTCTCTTAATATGATTTATCCATGATCAACTTTATTTTCAAGATATATACTTTTTCTTCATTGCCTAAAATTATATTCACTCCCTGTGTTTTCTTTCTCAGACTTCATTCTTTACATCATCTGTTTATCTCATAGATTTAGATTTAACTCTGAATGTCCTAAATTCCTTCTGTAGTATGAATGTCTAAATTCCTAACTGTAGTATCAATGAAGTATATTTTTGAGCTATTCTGAGTTGTTTGGGGGGTTTGTTCCTTTGCTTTTTCATACTGTTTATTGTCTACCCATCTCTGCAAATGGATCTGAAGCAGAAAGTTTCTATCCTATGAGTTTATACAGTCACATTATGTTTCACCCTCACAGATTAAGGGGAAACAATTAACAGCAATGACCTATAAAAACAATATATAGCAATAAATTAAGTCCTTGGTTCCTACTATGACATTTACAATGTTAATTGGCACAATAAACATAATTTGCAGGACCAACAATTTCCATCAGTAAAAATAGTAAGTGATCATGTATTATGTGTGGCATAAAATCAAACAATAATTCTTATCTTTTTCTTGTTTAATGTACCCAAAATTTCTAAGGCAGTCTGGCTGTTCAGTATTGAGTTTAATTAAATCCTTCTCTCACCCACATTGCAGAGAAGTAATATTTCCATTGCTTTAATTCTGGTCACTGAGCTATAAGAAATGTCATTTCTCTCTAGTTGGCCATAGTCCATTCTTTCTATGTTCCTTGATCAGAGCAACTCCACTATCTTTTTATTCATAAATATTCTACAAAATATATTGGTATAGTTGTAGTGGAGTCAAAATCTTCTATGTCCTTGCATTCCAGGTCCCAGTCTTTATTTTTTCTAAGTCACAATGCCAGGAATAGTTGAGAAGATGGTGATCTAATCAAATTTTTTGTAAATGTACCATGTAGAAGTTAGTCTGGTTATCTATGCTTTATTTCTCTGATGCTCTAATTCTTTCTTCTGGTTTTAAACAAGAATTCGGAGAATTAAAAATGAAGAAGTCACTTTTATTTTCCATAGAGGTTGAATAACTTATCACTGAAATAGTAACAAATGTAAAAAACCAAATATCATTTTTTATATTGGTCATTGGACTAAATGAATCAATCTGAAACTCCCCTTTATAAATAGTAACTGTGAACCAGCCTCAAAGATAGGAGGGTTGCATTCTCAAGAAAATGACCCTCTTGGATTTTGTAGTGCTGTGAAATACTCCTGCAAATGTGCCTATGAATACTCTGCTTCTCATTTGTAATCAAATTTCAGTGATCGCTGAATAGTTGCCCATCATGCCATCACAAATCCTTTTTAGCTTTTATACCTAGAGTTTCCCAAAGGCTTATTTTCAAGCATTCACACCTCCTATATTTCCCATGGATTGGTAATGGGAGTTCCTTTTAAAGAATGGCTGATGTGTTTCATTCTATGGCCTAATTATTACTAAGTAGTTGATATAATCTGCAACAACGAATTTCTTGATATTACTACTATGGATAAGCTCAGTGGAGCAGCTGAGTTTTGCCTGCTCATTTAGTCGCTGTGATAAACAGCTTACATGTATTAAATGTCATAGCAAGCTAAAAAACATGCCTGTAATAACAGCAGCAGCAGCATCACCATCCCCATTTTCTAGGAGTGGCCAATTAAGTGTAAGGCATTTGATCAAGGCTAGAGGTATACTGTTGCTAATTCAGTGAAGGAACATGAACACAAAACTTTGCTCCATGACAATGTTAACCCTTAGCATTCATCTAAATTTTTATTACCACATTTCTTCTTTTGATTAAAAAAAATGGCCAAAGGCTTATGACTAAACTCAGCATTTTACTTGACTAAAAAATAATTACCTCAGTTATAGATAGACACAGTGAAAAGCAATTACTACATAAAATTGTTTAGAGTTATGTCCTTGACCGAACTGTATAGGAATATGTATCTGGAAGATAATTCTTTGTACTTTAGTGTTCATAATTCTCACATGTCTAAATCTTAATTTGTAGACTTTGAAATTTCAAACTATCTTCCAATTGAGCCATTCACTTTTTTCTTTTTATTTAAAAGGATTTGCCTATCTAGAATTTAGCCTAACAATAATTGGACCTTACTAGCTTGCAAGGAGCCTTGTCTCTACAAGAGTGACAAGGGGCTATTCTGTCTGGCCTGCTGCAGTTGTGTCCATGTTGGAAGAGGTGAGATACGTGTGTTTTGTCCTGGTGGCCTGATTCATATTTATATATTTTGAATACTCTTTGACATAGAAATATTTTTCTCCAATGACCCATTCACAAATTGGCTGGGAATACCCCAGAATTAAGAGGACTGTAGTCTAGTAATTCATAAGTAATTAAACACTTGAAATTTATAGGAGTTTTACTTGAATTTTTTGCCCTGGTAACTTAATGGTTTCCAGACTGGTTCCAAGAGAATACTTCAAAAGACCAATATTGATTTTACTATATCCTCTTTTAAAGACTTCATTTTTTTCTGTTTTATGCTGGATTTAGATTTTAACCTGGTTTGTAAAATATAATCTATTTTAATGGTTTAAAGATATTACATTAGGATAATTTGCTTCTTCCAAGTTGAATATTTTTTCACTCATCTTAAATTCTTGAATCACTTAGCTGACTATATTTTATTTGGTTCACAATAAACCCCTATATATGTCAGTAGTTTATTTTCAGTATTACTAGACAATGGTTTTCTCATTGTACAAACTTACAAACAGGCACACATACATAAGGCATTACAATATTTATCTAATCTATCATTATGCATTCAAATCATAAGGATATGTTATTAAGTAATTGTTATTATTATTAACTTTGTAAGAGAAAAATAAATTATAGTTATTCGGAATTCAAAAGTATCTGCATAATTCATCATCACTGAAACATATTTCAGTATCTATGCGTGTTGTTCAAAACTATGTAGGTAAATTTAATTTTCAAAACTTGAGAATGCTGCCAAATTCAGAGTGATTATGAATAATTATGATCTCAATTTTCTGTTTCATTCATAATCATATTCATATTTTTACTATATCTATTTAATTGACAGATATATTAAATGAATGAATTAATAAAATAAAAAAATGTTAAAAAGAGATACATTTGCCTTAAAGAAGTCTTTTTCCCATATTTTTTAAAAACTGATGCTAGGCATCAAACGCAGAGCCTCAGGTTTGGTAGGCAAGTGCTCTACCACTGAGAAACATCCACAGCCTTTTTTTTTTTTTTTCTGTACTATTAAGGAGGCAGAGATTTGCAGTAGTTAATACATATATAAGTATTCCAGGTACTCAGAAGGACTATATAACAAATAACAAGCCTATAAAAACTTGAAATACTGTCATCAGATTTATATGATTCACTCACTTTCATGAATCTCATTATTTACTTATTTTTTGTTCATTCTTTTTAGTTACACATGAGATTAGCATTTTGGCATAATTATAAAAACATAGTATGTATCTTGTTCTAATTCAATCCCCATTACCCCTTTTCCTCCTCCCCTCCCTGCTCCCATCCCTCTGGTCTACTGATATTTTTGCCACATATCATAATTAATTTTAATTAATTTCTTGTAGATATACACAATAGTTAGATTCATTATGATATATTCATATATGTACAGAGGAAAGTTATGGCAGATTTGTCCTACCATCCTTCCTTTTCCCATCCTTCTTCCCTTCCTTTCATTCCCCCTTGTCTACTCCACTGAGCTTCTACTCCTTTGTTTTCATTTCCCCTCCCCTTATGGATTATCTTCCACATATCAAAAAAAAAATTTTTTTTGACCTTTGTTTTTCTTGGGATTGGCTTAATTCACTTAGCATGGTAGTTTTCAGATCCGTCCAGTTACAGGCAAATGTCATAAGATCATTTTTCTTTATGATAAAGTAATATTACATTGTGTATATACACTACATTTTCTTTATCCATTCATTTATTGAAGGGCACCTAGATTGACACCATATCTTAGCTATTGTGAATTGCACTATTATAAACATTGTTGTGGCTGGTACCACTCTAATATGCTGATTTTTAAATGCTTTGGATATAGATCAAGGAGTGGCATATCTGGGTCAAATGATGGCTTCATTCTGAGGTTTCTGAGGAATCTCCACACTGCTTTCCAGAGAGACTGCACCAATTTGCAGTCCTACAAAATATATATGAAAGTATCCTTTTCCCTACATCCTCACCAACATTTATTGTTGTTTATATTATTGATAGTTGTCATTCTGACTGGAGTGAGATGAAATCTTGGTGTAGTTTTAGTTTGCATTCCTCTAATCACTGGAGATGTTAAACATTTTTGCATATTTTGTTGACCATTCTC
This sequence comes from Callospermophilus lateralis, assembly GCF_048772815.1. Lineage (NCBI taxonomy): Eukaryota > Metazoa > Chordata > Mammalia > Rodentia > Sciuridae > Callospermophilus > Callospermophilus lateralis. Next base: position 68,403,016 of record NC_135318.1, on the reverse strand, counting down.
TTGAGAAGTGTCTGTTTATTTCCTCTGCCCATTTATTGTTTTTGTTTTTTTTCTTTTTTGCTCATAAGTTTTTTGAGTTCTCTCTATATCCTTGATACTAATGCCCTATCTGAGGTACAGGTTGGGGAAGATTGTCTCTGATTCTGTAGGCTCTCTCTTCATGTTCTTGATTATTTCCTTTGCTATGAGGACATTTTTAATTTGATGCCATCCCATTTATTGGTTATTTATTTTACTCTCTGTGCTTTAGGAGCCTTGTTAAGAAAGTCAGTTCCTGAGCCAACATGTTGGAGTATTGGGCCTACATGATTTTTTATCACATAGCTCTTTTAAAGAGGAGATCTGTTCAATTAGGAAATACTCAGTTTATTTTCCATATTTAAAAAAAATTACTAAAAATATTGAACCTGAAATCACCTTCTTAACAAATTTGATATGCAAAATAAACTATTGCCCATTATAGATAAATAATACAACAGTAAAGCAGATGTTGCAAAAATTATCATCTTGTATAAATAAATTTTTATTTTCATTGAACAGCAGCTACCCATTTCTCCTCTCCCCCATGCAAAATGAGCATTCCATTCTCTGATTTTATGGATTTTGACTATTTTATATACTTCATGTAATTGAAACCATACAGCATTTATGTTCATATCTGGCTTTGATCAATTAGGGTTCATCCATGATATAGCATATGTCAGAATTTACCTCCTTTGGAAAGCTGAATAATATTCCATAGTATGCACATACCACATTTCGATTATCCATTATTCATAGCTGAGAACACTTGGATTGTTTCCACATTTTATCTATTTGTAAATAATTATTCTGTGAACATGAATGTGGAAATATTTCTCCAAGATCTTGCTTTCAATTATTTAGGTATATACTGAAATATGAATTTCTGGATCATATGGTAATTCTATTTTTCATATTTTTTTTGGCAACTGCCATGTTACTTTCCACCTCACTTGTACTATTTAAAGTTCCTACCAGAAATACAAAAAGTTTCAATTTTATTACAACACTTTTTATTTTTTATACTAGTCATGTTAATGGATATATAGTGATAGTTCACTGTAGTTTTCATTTGTGTTTCCTTATGATACTGGACACCGTTTTGTGCTTATTATTCATTTATATAACTCTATGTAGATAGGTCTTTGCAAATATTTTGTCTAGTTTTGAATTGGATACTTTGTTGGTTGTGAATTTTAGGGGTTCTTTATATGTTTTTGATATTAATTCCTTATCAGGTATATAGATTGCATTCTAAGAGTTGTACAGATCTTTCATGTAGTCTTTGATCACTTTAAGATAATTTTTGTACATTATATTATGTAAAGGTGAAAACTTTCAAATTTATTCTTTTCCATATGACTATCTAGTTTCTCCAACACTGTTTTTTTGTTTGTTAATTTAAGACTATACTTTTCTCACTGAATGATTTTGGCACCCTTGAAAAAATAATTTGCTTTTATGTGTTTGGATTTATTTCTAGGGTCTCTATTTTGTTCCTGTGGTCTATCATTACCATAATGTTTTGATTTACTACAATTTTGCAATATATTTTAAAATCAGAAAATGTGAATCTTTCAGCCTTGTATTTTTTATTTTGTTTTGGCCCTTTGAGGTCCTTTGATATTTCAAATGACTTCAGAATGAGATTTCTATTTCTACAAAACACATCATTGCCATTTTGATAGGGATGGCATTGAATGATCACTTTAACAATCATAAAATTTCTATGAACTTAGTGTGTGTTTCCATTTATGTAGGTGTTCTTTAATGTCATCCAACAATAATTTATAGTTTTTCTTTCACAAGACTTTAAAGTACTTGGCTAAATACTAAGTAATTTTTTGTGTGTCCATTGTAAATGAAAAAAAAATTAATATCCTTTCAGATTTTTCATAGTTAAGGTATAGTAATGCAAATGATGTTTGTGCATTGAGTTTTTCTTGTGCTATTTTTCTGAATTCATTGTATTACCTCTATTTTTTTGTGGAATTTTCAGTTTTTACATGCAATATCACAACATCCATGAACAGAGATTGTTTTACTTTTCCTTTATACTTTGAATTACATTTTTATTCCTATTCCTTCATAAGTGAACTGCTCAGAATTTCCAGTAATATGTGAAATGGAAGTGGCTAGAGTGGACATTCTTGCCTTTTTTCCTGATCACAGAGGAAAATCTTTTGGACATTCACTATTGAATTTGACGTTTGTATGTTTCATATATAACTTTTAGTATGTTGAAGTAGTTCCTTCTATTTTCAGTTTATTGTGTATTTTTCTTATGATAGGCTGCTAAATTTTGTCAGATGCTTTTTTGTATCAATTGAGATTATTATTTTTCCTTATTTCTGTTAATGAGTTGTAGTACATTGATCAAATTTTCATATATGGTAACATTTTTGAACTCCAGAGATGAGTCCCACTTGATCAGGTCATACAATCATTTTACTATGCTTTGAATTTGATTTTCTGATATTTTGTTAAATATTTTTGCATCAGTGTTCACAAAGGATATCAGTCTGTAGTTTTCTTACAGTTCTGTCTGGCCATGGTATCAGGATAATACTGGACATGTTGAATGAGTTCTGTCCTCCTCAATTATTCTGGCACAGTTTGAGGAAGGTTAGAATTAGTTCTTGATATGTTTAGTGGAATTCATCACTGAAATCTCAAAACTTTACATTTTGAGAAAGCTTTTGACTAGCGGCTATCATTAACTAGTTATAGTAAATCTCCTTACTAGTTATAGATCTATTTCTCTGTTAATTAAGCTTGAGATGTTTTGTTGTATCAGAATTTATTTCACATAAGTCATATACTTTCTTCACATACAACTGCTCATTCACTGTCTTCTAACATTTTTTGGTAGAATCAATGGTAATGTTACCACTTCCACTTCTGACTTTAGTGGGGAGAATCTTATTTCTTTCTTACTCCATTTAGCCAAAGTTTTTTTTTTTTTTTTTTTTTTTTTGTTGTTGTTGTTGTTTTTCTTTGTTATGTATTTAAGTTCCATTGATCTTTCATACAAACAACTTTTGGTTTCATTGACTTTCTCTGTTGTTTTACTTTTCTCTATTTCATTGGTTCCTTAACTAGTCTTTGTTTTTTCCTTCTCTTCTACCAGCTTTTGATTTAGTTTGTTCTTTTCCTAGTTCCTTAAGTTGTAAAATAAGGCTACTAATTTGAGATTTTTCTTCTTTTTTAGTATAAGCATTCTAGAGTTATAAAATGCTTATACTATTATTATTTTCTAAGTTGTCTGTACTATCTTTTTTTTTTCCCCTGCTTTGATTCCCAACCCAACTCTTTCATAGCTTTATCCCCAACTTTCACTTTTGGATATTAGATAATTATGCCTTTATAGATGACCCAACCCAAAACGAATTAATAATTCTTTTACATGTAATTAGTCTCTCATTATTTAGAAAAAAGATGGTGTTATAAATCTAAGTTACATTATTACGAGTATTAGTCTAAAAATTTTAATGTATCATTCTCTTACATTGTTTATAAAATCATAAGTTATAAACTGTTGTTATAAAGACAAAGAACTAGTTTTTATCATTGCCTTTTATCTTTATTAAAATATCTATTTCTTACAGCTCTATGTTATCATCCAGTATTCTTTCATTTAACTCTGAAGGAGTTCTTTGAACACTTCCTAAGGCATAATTTTACTTGTAAGGAAATCCCTCAAATTTTGTTAACATTTTAATTTCTCTTTCCCTTGTAGAGGGTCGTAAGACAGTCACGACAGATACGTGATTGTTGATGGAAAGCCCCCCTCTAAGTTGAGTGTCTTGGCCTTCACCTTCTGGCTTCCAGACTTTCTGATCTCATTAAAGATCCCTTGAAGATGATGAGTTACTTCTCTCTTACTGCTCTCAAAATTCCAAATTTGTCTTTAAGTTTAATTATAATTTCTAGGAATGGTCATTCTTGAGTCCCTTTTATTTGAAATTCATGGAGCTTCCTAGATGTTTATGTTTATATTTTTCACCAAATAAGGAAGTTTTCAGCCATGATTTCTTCAAAGATTCTCTGTCTCTTTCTTCTATCCTCTTGTAGTACCAAAATGCATGTCAGTCCACTTACTGGTGTCTTTCAAGTCCTTTGGGCTCTGTGTATTTTTCTTCAATCTTTTTTTTTTCCTTTTTTGTCCCTAACATTCATCAACCTACTGTGCTATCGATAAGCTTATAGAGTCTTTTACTGACTTCTCACAACTGTCTTTGAATTCCTCTGGTGATTGTTTTATTTATTTCAGTTATGGTTCTTTCAGCTCCAGAACCAATTTTTGGTTTGTTTGTATGGTTTCTATTTCTGCATTTATGCTTCCATTTTATATATATGTTTACTTTGTACACGTCTTTTTTTTAGCTCTTTGATCATCTTTAACACAGTTGTCTTAAAAGTTTTTGTCTAATAGATATTTCATCAGATCTTTTTCAGGAACAGTTCTTGTTGAATTATTTTTCTCTTTGAATGGGCATACTTTTCTTTTACTTTGTATATCTTGTGAGTTTTATCACTATTGTTATAAATTTGACATTTGAATCCTAAAAAGGTGGTAAGTTTGTTGATCCAGTTTGTATTCCTTCCTCAGGGTTTGCAGTTTTCTTTTTGTTGTTGTTGTTGTTGTTGTTGTTGTTGTTGTTGTTGTTGTTTTGGTTTGGTTTTTGGTGGGGGACAGGTATTGCTTTAAGCAGCCTGGGTGCCAAGAATCATACTGAGATGTATAATTAATGTCTTCTCTGGTCTTTTCTGATTTTGCACCCTTCCCTGTATATGTATGGTCACTTTCTAATTTGTCCCATACACAATCCACAGTTGTTTCTTAACTAGCTTGACTTTAATTTTGGCTACCAAAAAGGGGAAGTGAGGTAATGAGGGAAAGGCTGCTAGTCATTTAAATTCCCTGGAAGTCACCTCAGTCAATAATGTATGACTTGCAGTGGGAGGTGCAACAACAAGGGCTTTTTCTCTTTGTACTTCTGGGTTCAGAAGTAGCAGATTCTTGATATTTGGGGGACAGTGTCCTTTTTGCTCACTCTGGCTGCTGCAGGTTTTTGCGAACTGCTGCAGATAAATATGCCAACCTGCTTGCCGTACAGTAGGCATGGATAGTGTAACTGCTAGGAGCTGAAATTGACCAAAATTAACTGAAATTTTCCTTCCAAGATTTCCCATGAACACTGAAAATCTTCAATAGCCTCCACAGTTCCAAAATAGCTACATCAGACAGATTCTGTTAGTGCAATTTTTATCTAGGTGGTGCTAGATAAAAATGCTACTTCCTATTCCATTTTTGGAGAATTCTCATCTTCATAGTAATTTTTCCAAATAAATCACTACCTCTGTTATATATTTCTAATATACTTTCAATTTAACATTTTTTTAACATGACATTGTACATGGTAAAATAAATATTTGATAATTATCAAAAATATGATTTGCTAACAAGTGTACCTGATCTATAGCTGTGTGGACAGAGATATGCTAGTATTACTATGTAACTTTTCTCATTGAAATAAATCTTATATCCAGTACTCATCATTCGTCCTCCAGCAGAATATAGAGAATGTTTCTGCTTTAATGGTACTTCAATTTGAATTGCAATTCTATTACTTTCTTGTTTTAAAGCCTGGAACAAATCATGTTCTCTTTCTCAATCCAATTTTTCTGAAATGTAAAATTAGGAAAATCATACTAACCTCATCACATTTAATTAGGCAGAGGATTTAAGCAAACTGAAACAGTATCTTCCTATCAAGCAGTTCTTTCTCCCATAGCCAATATATTTTCTTCCTATCTTACTCTCTTCTTCTCTCCCTTCCTTGGCTACCTCCCTCTATTCAACTCTCTCTATTTACCTGGTATAGATAATGATCTACCTAAAACTATATTTCTCTGTCTAAAATATATATAAAGATCTTGGAATGATTTGATTAGTCACGTAGTACGTCTATTAAATACCTATCATGTACACAAACAGTAAGTCAAAGCTCTTTATTATGTCCATTCGTACTACTTCTACCTATTTAACCTATTTAGCCATCTCCTTCTAATATAGATTTTTATGGAACAGTGGGGCTGTGGCAAGACACATTTGATTTGCCTATCTGGATCCTAACCATTATACAAAATATAGCCGTATTTCTTCCATGATTTATTTTCTGAACTCTTCCCCAACCTTTTAAATCATCAATCTAAATTTAAATTGAGATCAAACCAGCATTACCTGGAAAAGCAATGATATGTAGTTTCATAAATAGGAAACACAATATATTGGATAAGATCATAGACTAGGGAGCCTGCTTTAAATTTCTTTTTTTTTAATTGGTTGTTCAAAACATTACAAAGCTCATGACATATCATCTTACTTAGCTTGAGGTATGTCATTACTTAAATGCTCTGATTTTCAGTTTCCTCATATACAAAAATAGAGAATAGCATTTTGTCATAGAGTGACTGTGAGAATTAAATAATACAAGAAAAGGGTTCATGATATTTTTTCAATTGTAAATGTGTCTAGACTTACTCCTTAATTCTGGAAGAAAGGTATCATCATGGTCCCCTTGTAAGAGCAAGGAATAACCTTGCTTCCTGTGGTCTTGAAAAACATTCCTCCCCATTAGGAATATTTTTTGCCTATCTTCAAAGCAAGTTTATTCCAAATTATAGTTAAATAAATGAATACATATAATACAGTCAGATTTTTCCTTCCCCCCACCCAACTACAAATGGAAAAACCCTCTTATGAACACAGATGGATGAAACCTAAAAAGTAAGAAAAGGAGTACACCAAATAACAATGTAGAATACTTTTCACTTTTCAACTTGAACTTTTTTCATTTTTTTCTTTCTTTTTTTTAAGAATTTAACCTTTATTTTTACTCATTTTTAATTTTTTTTTTTAATGTGGTGCTAAGGATCAAAACCAGGGCCTCATCCATGCTAGGCAAGCACTTTACCACTGAGCCACAACCCCAGCCCCTGAACAAACTTTTTATTTGTTTGGTTGTTTTGGTACTGGGAATTGAACTCAGGGGCACTCAATCACTGAGCCACATCCCCAGCCCAATTTTGTATTTTATTAGGGATAGGGTCTCACTGAGTTGCTAAGCCCCTCGCTTTTGCTGAGGCTGGCTTTGAAATAGCGATCCTCCTGTTTTAGCCTCCTGAGCCACTGGGATTAAAGGCATATGCCACCATCCCCAGCCAGAACAAATTTTTTGATAGACGCACATTTTCCAGTTTGTTCCTTGGTACCAGTCTCCCTAATTCTTAACTGTCAATTCCAGCTACAACTCCTTTTTAATTTATATAGGAGATCAGCTATAACAACAATCTGTCTTTATCTTCTCCCCTGTAACAAACAATAAATAACTGACCAAGACACAGTTAACCTCTACTCTTAGGTCCTGTCTTTTGCTTGATTTTCCGTGTTTTAGGACCTGGATACTCACATTACATATTCATGTCCCTTCAAATGTCTCTTTCTTCAAAAAAAAAACATTGCAAATGAACTGATCTATATAAAACAACTCATATCTCATTTCTGTAATTAATGAGCTTCCCTTGTCTCTGCTGACATTCTAGTTTCCTGACTTCTGAAATCTCATTGGATATCCACCAACTACAGTCTTTTTCTCTCCCTATTTATATGACTCCAGTTTCAATTGTTACTTTTCCCATGTTCTACCATAGGAATCAATCCCACTGTCACCCACAGAATCCCAGCTAATAAATAAAAGTTGATAGTCAGTGGCATACCTAGTGGAGTTAATTGCACTTGAAAATAAATAATATTAATGTGAGTATAATCAGAAGATAAACAAATGCTTTGATCCTTTATGTAGTTCAATGGGAAATAAATGGATATATAAAATGCTGATTCAAATAGAATAAGATCAACATGTCCAAGTATTCCAGACTCCAGTCTGAACTAATCTTCTTTTCTATTTCTGTTAAATAACCCAATTCTGAAGTATCCCTACTAAAACAAAAACATCCATAGAAACCAAGTCACATCTGTTTTCCAATCTGTAGCTACACAAGCTCTGAACAGTGTGGATATGTATTCTTGAATTCATTGGTTTTCTGCCCTCTCAATTTCATTCCTAACCATTTTCTCTCATATATTTTAAAACATAATAAATTTTAGAAGATAAGCAGTAGAAAGTTTTTATTAATAAAGTTTTTATTAGCCTTAATAGATGTTTGTTTCTTCTGATTTCCCTTTCCTATCTAGTTAGGAATCTTTATTTGGTTTCTGATCATATAAGCATTTGCTTCCATTCTGTTGCAACATTCTGTTTTACTAAATTTTTCAGCTTTTTTTTTTTCTGTTTACAATCATTAACAGGAAGGATGGGGAGCACTGTGGCATACTTAAAGTTTTTGTTTTCCTGGTTGCTTTGAATAACACCACCTGGAAAAGAATTTTTGCCAACACAAAGCATTAACCTTTATGTATAAGAAGGTCAATTGTAGAATTATTACGAAAAACAATTAGGAAAGAGGCATGTTGTTTAGATAAAATGTGAAACATACTAAAATTAGTAGACAATATTTTTGAAACACAATTTCCCTGCATCAAGAAAATGTAATAAAAACAAAAAACTTATATATAATTATGGTCATAAATGTGTCCTCCTTGCTTGTTCTATGGAAAAGGACCAGAATCTCACTATAAAACTAATAATAAAACAGCAGATATTATAATATTATAATGACTGCATCAATGAAATAATTATGACTTTTCTGTTGTTTGAGCAATCACCTAAGTTCATTGGAAAGATAAGTAAAGTTTATCTATATGCAGAGTCTGGTTAGAGTAATTTGTCAAGTAAGACAAATTTGCACTTGATTCTATCCTTTACAAAGAGTTTTTCCTTGACACTGTTTCTGTTTTGTCTCCTTATTCACAGAATACATATTGTACAGTACATATATTATATTGAAACTCACAACATGTGTGCCCCTTTATGGAGACCATCTGTATAAATATCAAAGAAAGACACACAACTTATTTTATATGTTCACAGAAAGAATCGTGGATAAAAAAAATAGAGCGATAGTTAACTAGTTTAGGATGATAAAAATAATAATGTACATGGGTAAAAATTTTTGTTCATTTTTTATTTAAATTTTTGTTCATTTTTTTGTTTATAAGGGGTTCTACATATCTAGAAATCTCAAGATATAAAATGAGTTTCTATTTTTCAGATGTATTTAGTACTACAGTTTATTACAACAAGGGAAAATTATTAATAAAATGAGAACTAAAGTTTCCAAGAATCCATTTGAAAGCAAGCTGTGAAAGTAAGGATGAAATAAGTTGACTTAAAACCTTTTCAACCAGTTAACGTCCAATTTACTTACTTGGAGAATGTTTTAGCTTTCTTTTAGTGTAGATACTTCCAAAGTGCTATTCTCACCAGATGCTTTCTCTGCTAATGAAGAAAATTCTAGGGTGGATTTATCCTGAACAGGGTGGTTAAAGTTATGTTAGGTGATGATCCAACAATTATGCACATTTTTGAAAACTCATAACCACACATATAAATACTCAATATGTTTATGACCTTTTTTTTATGTGTGTGTGTGTATGTAATTGTCAAAACATAGAAACAACTAAGATGTCCTTCAGTGGGCAAATCAATATTCTGTGGTACATCAGGCAGTGAAATTTTATTCAGTGCTAAAAAGAAATGAGCTATCAAGCCATGAAAAGTCATGTGAAAACTTTAAATGCATGTTACTAAGTAAAAGAAGCCAATGTGAAAAGGAAAATGCTGAGATTCCAACTGTATGACATTCTGGAAAGGCAAAACTATGGAGACAGTAAAAAGATCAGTATCAGGAGGAATGACTAGGCAGAGCACAAAGGAGTCTTAGGACAGTGAAACTATTGCATGATACTAAATTATGGACACATGTCAATATGAACTTTGGGCAATAAACCCAAAGAATATTCCCAAAATGTGAACTTTAATGTAGATCATGGCCTTTGTTGATAATGTATAAATAAGGACTCATCAGTTGTAGCAAATATGCCACTCCAGTGTGGATGTAGATAATGGCTGAGACTGTGCATATGTGGGGTAGGAGGTATATGAGATTTGCAGTGAAACCTAACTCTCCAAAAATGTCTTTTAAAAAATTAGAATAAATATCTTATTACTGGGTAATAAGGTATTTACTTCTAATTTCTCTGCTTAGGTACTTGGCCACATTTTTTAACAGAAAAAAATATTATTTTATACTATAATTATTTTAATGAAGAGCTATTTTTAAGTTTCTGTGGTTCTTATAGAATGAATAAGGATGTTTTTCATTTTTTGCTATGATTTCAAATATTAAAAATTACTTTAAAAGTTTAATAGAACCAAACTCAGAAATGTGATTCTGGTACTTTTTATTGATATATTTAACATTATTTTCAATGCATTCACAGTAAAAGAACACTAAGCAAACTAATGAAAATAAATCTGAGAACATAAAGGTTTTTTTTTCTGAAAAAAGTAAACTCAAGGTTCTCAATTTTCAATTCCATTAGTATCTATTAATTAGCTTAAAGAAATTGTTGAGCTCCATTCTCAATATCCTGATTTAATTGATTTGATATAGGGAGATGTGACCATGTGTAATTATCCATTCTAATTTTTCAGTTATTCTAATGAGCATCCAGTGTTTACAATGTCTTTCTTTTTTTCCTAGTTGTTGATGGATCTTTTAATTTCATTTATTTATTTATATGTGGTGTTGAGAATAGAACCCAATGCCTCACACATGCTAGGCAAGTACTCTACCTCTGAGCTACAACCTCACCCCTCTAGGTTTGTATTTTTAAATACAACTATTTCCTCTAGTTTTTCTTTAACTTGTTGAATGTCTGTTGTACATAGAATTCTTTCATAATTCTTAATATCGTCTCTATCTATCGTTATATGATTGGACGCAGGGCTTCATACATTATAAGCACTCCACCACTAAACTATATTCCCAACCCTTTTATTAAATTTATTTTTGAGACAGTGTGTCTTGCTAAGTTGCCTGGGTTGGTCTCAAACTTGTGATCCTCCTGACTCATCCTCTTTGTGTATCACCTACCTGGTTTATTTCATTTTAAATTGTGTACACTTCTATTCTCTTTTCCTTCAGTTACACTCATAAAGCACTAATTGATATTAACAATTTTAAAACTTGTGGTAGCACATATATTTTCAATTTAAAATATATTTTTATTTGATTCCACCTTTCAATTCTTCCTATCTGATTTAGTTTATTATGTTCTATATTTTAAAAATGTATTATACGTTATTTATATATGTATCATCTGTATCCAAGTTCTGCTACCACAGTGGGCTAGGTTTCACAGAGGCCAAATCCCTCCAGGAAATGAATGTGAAATTTAAGATTAATTGAAAAATGCTTACAGGGGTGGTCCAGGGAGCAATAGGCTGGAGAGTAGAACCTCTATCTCTCTTGACATTTTATCTAGTTTTAGTTGGCCAGAGGAACACTTATACTCTCGACAATGCTCTTCTATGAACCAGTCACCACAAGGAGAGGGGTCTCATATTTTAAGTTACAGACAGAGAGATATCATTAGCTTAGTTTGGTTTGATCCAGTTGTTGTATGACCAGCTTTCCAAGGATGTTGGTGTGCATGCAAGAAAGAAGCTTTCTACAGATGACACTAATTTATCCTGATTTCCAGCTCACGTGAGAGAAAAACCAGGTGTCTTTTAAAATAAAATTTTTCTAAACATTCCAGGTAAAACTTGCTCCCTTTTTTCCTTTAAATTAGTTAGGTACTTGTGAATGGAGAGGAACACTTCAGAAACAAGGTGTTCTACTGACTTTTTCTCCAAAGATGACACAACATTGAAAACATTGAATTAAACATTTATTTATATATATATTTATATATGTATATGTGTGTGTGTTTATTCATATATGTGTATATGTATAGATCTGTGAGTCTTTAAGTTCATTAATTTATTTTCTTTATTAATTTAAGTTCTAATTTCTTTTAATTTTAGGTTTTAATTTTTCTGTGATAAATGCATTTATGTTTAAAGATTTATTTCAAATTCAGAAAACTTGAGATTTTTCCCCATAGATTTTGTGTTAAAGTATTTCTGCTGCTTTTTAATTAATGTTCCATTTCAGGTTTTATCTTAAATACCAATTATTTTGAGTATTTTTCCAATTATTTGTCACCAAAGACTTTTAAGATAAATTTAATGAATTTATGTCAATTGTGTAGCATTATAAACATAGTCTATATACTCACTACTTTTAAACTTAAGTTGTGCTGATTTTTGTCAATGGATAAATAAATAAAGCATGCTTACTCTCTATTTGATATTTTAGAAGTTCTATGTATTTCTACTGACTTGAATGTTTTCATTAAGTTATTTTAATCCTAGAAGAACTTTTTTTCCTTTTTAGTCTAGAGTTGATTTTGCAAACAAAACATTATATTAATGCCTGCCACTATAATCTTATTCCAATCCCAATCAATTTTACATAGTAGGGGATTTTGCTGTTGTAAACATGTTTCTTTTCCATTATCCTTTGTTTTTCATTATAGTCAAAACTGAAAAAGCACTTAATATTTTTTTATTGATTTTGTGCCCAGGACTCTGAATTATTATAGTTTCATTTGTGGATTCAATTGGATTTCTGACATAATTGAATACATCATCTCTAAATAATGAAAATCCTTCTCTTGTAATCCTACAATTATATTTTTCTTCTTTAAATTTATTTGCCAGCATCTCCAATTCCAAGTTTTGTCTCCATCATTTCTGAATTATTTACTTTTCAAAAATAATTTCTGATTACTTGTAAATATTTAAGTTTGATTTATATCTCGTCATATTTTAAAAATTTAGTTTTTCTGTTTTTGAGATATACATCTAAATAATTCAAATATCTGCAGTACTATGTGTTTATTTCCCACTTATTTCTGCTGATACTCATATTTCGCCCCCCCCCCCAATATGTCTGATTATCAATGTCCCTTTGGGTACATTGTATTAGCCCATAAGTATGAAAAATAATTTGAACAAATATTTTCAGCTTTAGATTATTTTTATCTTCCCTTTCTTTTTCTAGGTCTGAAAGAAGACCATAATGATACATAATTTTAATCCCATTTAAGGTTTTGGAGGCTTTTCCTCATAATGAAAATGGCATGAAACTGGTCAGAAAGTCAACTGTTAGCTGGCTGACTTCTGGTCCCTTAAATTTTTTGAATGGCCCTTTGGATATTGAACCTAATGAATGATCTATTCAGATCTGCACACTTGTGAGGCCATTTACTTTGACATTTGTCACCTAAAACCAGTAGGCTTACCAACAACACAGTGAAGACTCTCCGTTTTATTTTCCAGATTATTAAATAACCTCAACAAAAGGTGGCCTTGTGTGTTGTGATATTGTTGGGATCTAGATATTTCCCCCCTATTGACTCAAGTATTTGTTATTATGTCATTAAGTATAAATTTCTAAAATTATTCCTACCTTTTTGGAAACAGGAATAATAGTACCAACAGCTAGAGAGAAGGAATCTTACTGTTGCTGTTGGTACTATTATTAGTGAATTATCACCACCATTGCCATTGTCATGATTTGAGAGTTCATCTCTCCTCCAGGTTTTTCTTTTTCTTTTCTTTTCTTTCTCTCACCCTCCTTCCCCCTCCCTCCCCCCTTCCTCCTCCTCCTCCTCCTCCTCCTCTTTCTTCTTCTTTATCTTAAGGTCCCTTTGGGTACATTGCTATTGTCCGCTGAGCATTCAGAAATAGTACAAGTTCAGTGGTTGCAGTTCCAATACCAGAGGTAAGCTTAAGAGTAGTGTAAATGCATTGGTTCCTATCTTTGTCCACAGCTACATTATCACTTGATAAGCAGTCAGTCCATTGTAAAAAGAAAAACAAAGAACTCCCCTAAAAGACTGAATAACAAAGAATCTAAGAGGTTTTGATATTTTACCTATCACCTTGAAAGCAAAACTGACATTTTCTTGGAAGATTATAGAAACCGAAAAATACTTTGATCATCATTAGTGAGAAATTTAACAATTTTACATATATATATATATAATTTTATTTGTAAGATCTTAATTATTTGACACATTTGTATTTGTTTTCTCTCTTCTGTTATCAAATAGCTGTTCTTACTGATATTTTCAGAATATCATGTTTCCTTTTTATAACAAGTTTCATATGCTCTTCAATTTCCTACCAACATCAGTGCCAAGATCTTTTTCCCCCTCTACTGATATTTCATTGAATACTTCTTTTAATTAATCATTAGTATTCCAAACTTGTAGCATATGACCTCTCCTAGAATGCTTACAGAATTAACTTTTAGAATAACTCTTATTACCATAAGAAATTGCTGTAACATTTACTTAACAACACATTATATTCCACATCATAAAAGCAAGCAACTTGCAAGGATATAGCTTGTTAATGACAAACTATGAATCTATTATTATTAATGCCATTTTACTTAGAAGATACTTTGGAAATGACTTCCATAATGACTAAAATTTCTGACACTGTCATTTATACAATCTACATGATTTTTGTGCCTATTTCCTGATCTATAAACTAAGGATTATAAATGCACTTATGTCATTGGATACTTATGAATTTAAATAGTTAATACATCTGAAAGCTTTGAAGCACCTTGCAATAAGTAATCATTATTTCCTGTGTTGGTATTAGTTATAAGGCAATAAGAACCTCACTAATAATTCACTTCATTCCTTTTGTTGGGCAGCAAAAGGCATACACATTCTTCTTTATTTACTGTCCTATTTCCAGACTTTAGAATATTGCTTGGCATTTACTAAGCCATCATAAAATATATTGCTGTATGTATAATAAGTTAGCAAATTCATATTTATTTATGCTTTTCTTAGTGTAAAACACCAAACCAATCTATGTTGGAATCTAATTACTCATCTAATATTAATGCATTGATAAAAACAATACAAGATGGAGATATCCTTGAAGTCTCTAATTGGCAGACTGTTAAAATAGAAAAGACTCATTTCTGAGTGGATTGAGGTCATCTAATCTTTTCAATATTTCAGTTATAAATTGCATGATTATTAGAATAATGCCTATGCATATTATAGACTTTCTTTGCATGTGGATATTTTGGAATATATTTGATTCAGAATTATAAATCACACAGGGAGATGATTTATGCAAATTTAGAATTCATTAGCATGTATTAAATTAGTTTTCCTACAATACAAGCAAATGGAAAAAGTCAAATGGATCAAATTCAGGGGACAAAAGCAATTTGCTAATAATCCCATTACTATGTTGGTAAATAACCAGAAACAGATAAGTTGCAGGCTGCAGGAATCTTGTTACCTTCATTTGAATTCACCTGAGTAGAAGAGAACCTTCTTTATAATAAGTGGCTGAATTTCTGGATCAGCTAATGGACATCTTGTCATGAAACTGGACTCAATACATTTTCTCAACATGAAAACTACTGCCATTATCTACTATGAAAGTTCTATTGCTAGGAGCTAGGGTTGAGGCTCAGTGGTAGAGCCCTTGCCTTGCATGTGTGAGGCACTGGGTTCAATTCTCAACACCACATAATAAAAATTAATAAGTAAAATAAAGCTGTTGTTTCCATACACACACACACACACACACACACACACACACACACACCACACCTGATTATTTTTGTTATTGGAAAATTCAAGTAATTCATTGATAGAAATGAAAAACAAACTTGCTTCAAATCCTGATTCTGCTATTAGTAACTTCAATAGCTTATCTCACTTATTCAGCTTCTTAGAGGTTGGTTTTCTCATATTTAAAGTAGATAAGAGAGGAAAGAAAAGAAATATATAGTAAAAAAATTATTCCCAAAAAACAGGAGGCAGAAATACTAGGAGAAATGAATGAAATAGTAATGAAGATATGATTATAAGGGTTAACAAATCCTAAAGTTGATTCTTTTATGAAATAAATAATCTTCTGGTATGGGTGTTCAAGAGGGAAAAAATAAGATAAATAGTTTCTATATGATATGTTTAAGTGAAATTCAAAGTAACTCATATAATAGATCTGATACATAAAAAAGTCCTGAGTAAATATCCTTTTTTAATTCCATTTCCAAATTTATCTCTTTCAAGGTGATAATAGCCTTTCAAACTTCCTGTATCTTTCATACTGAAATATTTATCCTATAATGCAGTGTTACCCAACAAATTTTGATGACTAAAGATGATCCAAGTTCTCCCTATATGTATAGGGTCAATTTTCACTCTCTATTACCTTATTTGAAGCTTTCACATTTTTGTGACCCTATTATTTATTTTCAAACTCATGTTCCATTATTTAAAAGTGTTGATGGTCTTTCTTTTTCAAATCTGATCACCAATAGTACATTATATTTTGTATCCACATATTACACTGTTCATCTTTTCTCATCAATGCTCAAATAATTGAATCCAAAACCAAAATTCTAACTTTGATATTAAACCAACCTTCTGCTTATGGTATCTCTGTGAGCTATCAGAGAAACTTTTTCTCTGTAACCCTCTAAATTATTTACAGTTTTATTCTAAATTCTGGTGCTGTTACCAGTTTCTTTTCTCTAGTCACTAATATTTTAAAATAATTTTTATTTTTAAGGTGGTATGGAAGAATTTGAAAATTGGAGTTGGAGTTGGAATTGACAAATCTGAATTTTATAGTTTATGTTGACTTGAACATGTTAGTATTCTTACATAAGATTCACGATTTGCAAGCTTCAACTAGTATAGCTAATCATCTTGAGTGCTTAAGTGTATTAAAAGTACCTTTTATGTTTTGAAGATGAAATTTATTGTAGCTGTATAATAATTTTTATATTTCTTTAGCTTCCTTTACTTTGTTACAAATATTTCTATAACAGGTCATGTTTTTTTTTTCTTTTTGCATAAACCCCAAGTTGTCATGACCCTTTTCATTCTAAGTTATCATTGCTTTTATTTCATTAAACAATTTTTTCAATGAGTAGGCAAATGTTTTTAAATGTAAAACTTGGCTGGAAAGTATTCTCCTTCATCCATGCATGTATTACATAATTGTTTTTAAACCCAAGGTGTTTCACCAATCTGTGTATATGTTTCCAATGTTATTGATATAATTAATGACACCATAGAACCCAGAATTCTTAATACTTGTACTTAACTTCCCTTTGCCAGGAACACTCCTCAATTACATATGAATGGCTCTCTCATGTTTTACAGGATTCAGCTTATATATAACTGCATTTAGATAACTTTGCTAATCATATCATTAAAAAATGTTAATCTGTTTCTATTTTTTTTAAGTTTTATCATAGGTATGTATAGGAAAAAAATAGTGTATACATATACTTTGGTACTTAGTCTTCTGGCACCTTCTGGCATAGTTCCTGGAACATATCCCCCAAGCATAAGGGAACATATGCTTCTATCTTCAGGAAAGAAATCACAGAGAAGGAGCTGGGGATGGGGAGAACTTGTGCTACCAAAGTCTTATAATCCTTGGGTTGTCTGCTCTTTCTCAGATATAAATTACAAAAAAGCAAACTCTCTTAATAGAAATGTACAGATCACTCACTAGATTGTACTTTATCTAATGACATTTTTTTAAAAATTTTATTACTGTAGCAAATTTTGGGCTATTCAGAACTGAAATCATTGTGCAATAATACATATAAGGTCAATATATGGATAAAATATGTAAGTGCATACAAGTGTGTATCCTACAGTGAATATTACTTTGAGTGAATAAATAACCATTTTGTTTTCTAAGTTACTGGGTCTGCTGAGGTCAATAATTCTTTATCCACATCCTATCATGGAAAACAAATGCTAACATTAGTAGATTTTGTATCTTCTTACTTGTTGTCTAATTCACCACATTATCCATTGCAAAGATGGGTCCAATGAGTTCTAATTTTAGTGAGGTGCATGCATATATTCATATATTGGCTATAAGAGATAGTGATTACTACTGATAAGGAACAAGCTATTAGTACCAGTATTTTACTCTTGGAGCCTTTGCTGATTGTATAAATAAGCTTACTCAATCTTCACTCGAAAGTGAACTCTCAAATTGACCAAATTAAAATTATATATATATATATATATATATATATATATATATATGTGTGTGTGTGTGTGTGTGTGTGTGTGTGTGTGTGTGTGTGTGTGTGAAAACACTGATGTGACTACATCTCTGTGGTATGCTGATTTTAAGACCTTTGGGTTTAAACTAAAGAGTGGGGTAGCTGGATCAAATGATGGTTACATTCTAAGTTTCCTGAGTAATATCCATACTGTTTTCCATAATAGTTGCACCAATTTGCAGTCCCACCAGCAATGTATGAGTGTACCTTTTTTCCCAACATCCTCACCAACATTTATTGTTGCTTATATTCTTGATAATTGCCTTTCTGACTGGAGCAAGATGAAATCTTATTGTAGTTTTGCTTTGCATTACTTTAATTGCTAGAGATGTTGTACATTTTTCATGTATTGTTTTTATTCCTATGTGAATGATGGAACCAACCCAGGTCCCCTTCAACAAATGAATGGATAAAGAACATGTGGTATATGTACACAATGGAATATTACCCAGCCTCAAAAAAGAATAAAATTATGGCATTTGTTGAGAAGTGAATGAAGCTAGAGAGTATCATGCAAAGTAAAATAATTCCCCAAATCCAAAGGCCAAATATTTTCTCTGATATGCAGATGCTAATTCACAATGTGGGTTGGAGGTGGGTAGAAAACAGAGGTACTTTGGATTAGGTGAGGGGAGTGCAGGGAGAGGGAGGGTATAGAGGAAAGATAGTAGAATGAATGGAACATTAAAACCCTATGTGAAAATATGACTACACAAACCATGTGATCCTACATCATGTACAATCAGAAAAATGAGAAGTTATACCCCATTTTTGTATGATGTGTCAGAATGCACTCTGACATGTATAACTAATTAGAACTAATTAAAAAATTATGTATATAAAAACATTCCACAATCAAACCCACTATCCTGTATAAATAACATGTACAAATAATACAAGAAACAGGTAACATTAAAAAAAAGAAATTGAACTCTTAGTATCTTCAGCTGTGGTAGAATAAAATGGAGTTTCTAACCTTCTCTTTGACTGTATAATAACCAAAATGAAGAGGACATCAGAGAGTAGACATAGCATATTTTGGAAATAAGTGACTTAAAACGCTGTTAGAACTAAGTCATTGAGTTGCCTTAGAAGATTTCCTTCACCCTCCATGGGTCACAGTTTTTATCTGTAAAAATAAAAGACCCAAGCCTAATTTACAGTAAGATACTAATATAGTTTGGGTTATTTTATTTCAGAGTTTGAAACCCATTCAAACTTGTTTTATCTAGTAAAAGGAAATTTGCTTATAGAATATAAGGTTTTTGTGAAGAACTAAAAGTAGGAAGAAAAAAATGTACCTATGATTGCTTCCTTTTATTCTTTAGATAAACGTTTTTTTCCCCTGTGAATTTCTATACATATCAGCTGTTTCTAGAGACCAACAAGAATTTTTGCATTCTAATTACAAATTCCCAAGAGAAAAAAAAATTCCTTTTATTCAACTGCAATCAGATGTCCAGCTAATCAATCATGACCTTCCACACGGTCAGTCATCTAATTTACAGGGATTGTGTGAGCTGACAAATATTTAATAGAATACACAAATTAAAGACCAGTTCATAGCTCTGTGATACTATGTATAGATTGCTATTTTTTCTACTTGAATTCTGTAAATTTATATTTTGTGTCAGGGCAAAATTCTGAAATAACCAAGGTTTCTAAGGCAACAAATAGCAGGGATTTGGACTGAACACACACAGGAAGACAGGCTTGTTCTGAGTAGAAATTCTTTGTAGAGATTATATTTTCTCACCATTGCATGCAAGAATCAAGAAAGGTATTCTTTCTTGAAAATGTTATGTGTTCTTGGGTTTTTTTTTTGTTTTGTTTTACTTTTTCTGGGGTCTTTTATCACATTTACACTCTGAAAAATTTTTTGATTTATCTCTTATACTTCATGCAGTTAAGAAAGCATAAACTCTAGGTTTCCAAAGAAACTCATGAGCTCAGCACTAACGTTGTCCTTCATGTACCTCTGACACTTATTATTTCCACTAAATTTAGAGGCTCTGCAAATGTAGTCTAGTTGCTTCAGCTTAGAGGTTTGTTCAGGGGTCTTCAATCTGTCATTATTTTAAAATTTAAAAAAATATCAGATTATTCATGAACTTTGAACTAGAAACTATCCTTATGTGATATTTTATAAATCTCATGTTCAAAATCGTATCTTTATAGGAAGTGCAGGCACCCCCATTTGTTCTTTCATGTATTGTATGGATACTGTGGCCTTGGTGCTGATTTGCATTTATGAGACACAAAGGTCACCAAGTCTTTTCCAGGCTTTTGAAAAAATAAAGTCAATTTGCTAACACACGAGACACCTACTTTCTTGGTTTTTCTCCAGAGAGAAGTATAACTATACTTCTGTATTAGTTATTCATTTGTTTATTTGCAGAAAATAAAGATAGAAGTCCTCAGAAGTGGTAGGTCTATACTACTTTTAACTGCCTTTTGTCACTGGGTTTGGCAAAAGCTCTTGCTTCTTCCTGATTATCTTTTTAAGGATGCTGTTTCTGTTTTAAATTCTGAAAACACAATTAATAATAGTAGCACTTGCAGTTTTCAAACTCTAAACAAGCTAATATTCAAATACTTTGTCAAATCTCCTTGTAATATTTGGATGAAAATGAAAGAGGAGGCTAGGGTGAGAGAAATTGGAAGGTTGTCAAATCAGAGACTAGAAAATGCTAATCATCTGTGTAAGCTAATTGGATTTTGAAAAGAACAAAAATGAAAAATGTGGAAAATAGAGTAAATTCAGACTTAATCAGGTTAACATTAATTCCAATCAGTTTACTTAATAATTTGGTCTCTCTCTTCCCTGAGGAGTGCTCTCCCTGATTGTATGTGGAAGATATTCAGAACAGTGACGTATGGTTCAGGCATCTGAAAGCCTCAGCTGTGAATAAGAGCTACCACTTTGTGTTTTGGTCAAGGACACAGCTTAAATAACTATTCTGGAGCCCTGATATAATGGTAAACAGTATAGACACTGAACTGGAACCAATAAGACCCAAAGCAAATGGCCAAACAGTTGAGTTTGGGGTCTTTTGACTCAAAAGTCTATATCATAACCCTAATCCATGAGTAGCCAACCTTAGATAGACCAGTGTTTAAACATCAGATCTTTCTTGCCTTTGTTCTATGTCCCATGGTAGGACGCAATCATATGAAACTTCTATAAGATAAACTTTATGTGTCTTCATGAGCTTAGAATTTACCTTGTGAGTTAGGTAACTGGATAATTGAAGGTCTTCAAAGCATTTGTTCAGATATTGACACCCACTGCCTATCAAAACTCTTGCACTGATTTTTTTTTTTTCCTCTCTGAATGCTAAGCCAAAGAGAAGGGTTTTCATGACTCCAAGGAGCTACCCTATTCACCATGAATTCTATAGTTGAGTAATGGTCAAGTCATATTAACCAACTGCAATCTGAACACAAACTTGGAATATTTTTCTTAATGTGAAACTGAAAAGGCATAATTTTATTATATTCATTTTATCTTATGTACAAGTAAATATATGATGCATAAAAGTATTTAATTGTTAGGGATTGAGCACTTGAAAAAATACTTTGATAAAATATGAAATTCACTTACTGTGTGAAAAATTCACTCAATGGCATAACATATTTAGAGACTTTTATTCATAAGATATATTATAAGTAGAAATTAGAAAGCAAAACCCTAGAGTAATATTTAATTTTTTTCTATTCTTTTAGTTGGGTCAGAGTTCTCATATATATGAGTCTGGCAATGGAATAATATATTCAGGGTTAATAGTATTCCTAAATAATTACTCTGGATTTTCATCCCTAATAAGATTGTTGATTCTAGCTATTTAATTTGGAAAGATTAAGATTACCATGGGGTTAATTTAATCTGAAAAGGTAAATTCAATGGGACAGTAAAATATGTTAAGATTTCTGATATTCTATACATTCTGAATTTGGGAAAATATAAATTTTAATATTAAAAAGACCCATGAAGTAATCTTATAGAAGTTTCATGTGATTGCTTCCTACCATGAGACATTAAACCCAGGCCTTCCACCATTATAATTATTTTTTTTTATTACAATTGTGAGATGCTTATGTTTGGACTAAGTAGTAAGCCGAAGGAAATCTTATATTGAGAAAATACCACATTTAAACTTTTTAAAATGATATTTCTTCATATTAGCTGATTCTAGAATTATTTAATAATGAATAAAACTCTTAATATGACCACTGTGTAATAAATAATCTAAAATCAGTAACACACATTACAGAAAATTTAATAATTTAGAATTAAATAGTTTACTCCTCAAGGTAAGGGTTAGAAGAAGCCAGGGAGGTAAAATTCTGAAACTTAGGCTAGAAACGTTTCATCAGATCGTAAGATTATAACTGGGTGTTATTTAGTTCTCTTGGAAAAGAGAAGATATTTTAGTTGAGGAGAGATGGTTTCTCAAAACAAGTGAATAGGCTCTAATTATAAGTAGACAGCTTACGAAAAACTGAAGCTGCAAAACTCCCATTATTGTTTGGTGGTCTCAAAGCAAGGGTACTATTTCTTGGTGACCATGCACACAGGTTCAAATTTGCATACAAATTATAGCTCTATTCCTGTAGTTGTGTGAAATGGGGATTCACTTCATTTCCCTGTTTCACACCTTCCCAATTAGGAAATACAAGGAAATAAAAGGGCTTATTACATGGGACGCTAACAAGGTATACAGATATCAACTAAAAACAAAAATGAAAGCAAAATAACACAAATGTATGAGCACTGGGCCTGTAGTAAATGTGCTATCCCACGACTCTCCTTCCACAAGTTTGCTAATGATCTCAATTATAAATGAAGGACATGTGTGCCACTAATGTATCTATTCTGGTATCATAAATTCTATCATTAAAAATTTATCTCTATGCATTATGCCTAGATATTTATATAATGTGCCTAATGGCATCTACACACAATGGAATTTACTATCTCCTTCCTTCTATGCTGTAACAATTCATTTATTGATCAAACATTTTAAGTTCCTGCCATATTTTAGAATACCTTTCACATGATTAATGTGTAGAAAATGGTTATACTATAATATAACCTTGTCATTGTTGTCAGGGGATACTACCCAAAACATAATCCATGTTTGGCCATATATAGCACATTTGTGTATTTTTTTTAAAGTACACGGCTGTTTCCCATTGTGAATGTCACGAAGCAATACACTTTTCAGGGAACACCTTCCTGTCTTGCACCCACAATGTTCCCCAATTTTCTTGGCAGAAATTCCATTCAATTGTTCAGGTCAATTCTTAACTATCCCTGACTATTTTAAATTTACGTCTTATAGGTGATGTGTCAAATATAAATCTAGCTTGTTGGGCTCTCAATTCAACTACACCATTTGTTCATTTCCCTCTTTCCTGTGCAGCCACGGTGGTCTTCTCCCAGTTAGATTGCTACAACAGCCTCGTAACACTGTGACTTTTCTTACCCTTGACTCCCTGCAGTCCACTCCAATGGTTACAAGAAGGGTCCTCTTAAACACAAGTATGATGACATAGCTATGGTTTTTAAACTCCACAGACGGGTCCCTCTTTCTACTCAAGAGCATCAAATGTGCTTAAAAACCCTTCATGATATTTATATTATACATCAAATTTGTTTGACCTGTGCTTCACTCCATTTCAGCCCCACAGGTTGACTTACCATTTTTCAAACAGAGAGATTGTGCTCACCTTGTGTGTTCTTTCTATAGAGATGCTCATCTGTTATTTTTGCCCTTTTCAAGCTAAATTTTCACTTTTTCAGTGAGGCCTACCTTAATCAACTCTTACAATTTATTTCTTCAATTTGTATTCATGTCATTTTTCCCAACTCGGCACCACTGATTTAAAATATGTACTTTATATTCTCATTTCACTTATAATTAAGCACAGATATGTGAAATATACACATATACAATGTTTTATCTGTTCTCTTTTTTCACTTTTTTTTTCTTTTTTTTTTTCAGTAACAAGTATTCAACCCAGAAATGTTTTACCCTGAGTTACAGTCAGAACTCCTTTCTAAATGTTTATTTTGAGACAAGGTCTAGCTAAGTTGCTGAAGACCTTGCAAAGTTACTGAGTTTGTCCTGGAACTTATGATTGATTCTCCTGCTTAAGCATCCCAAGTCTCTGGGATTACAGGTGTGCATTACCATGGTCAGCTTCTTTATTTTTTCATAGATGATGAAAAACATCAAGGATCCAGAATCGTTCATGGCATATAAACTATTTGGAGAGTTAATCCAAAAATATATTGTAGTAATGTTTGTGTGATGGCTGTTGCCTAGCAGGACAGATATCTCCAGGTGTATCTAAAAGGAAAACCTTGCTAGTCTCTCAAGTCAGTAAAGACTTAAAAGAGAAAATAACATTTAATTGGAATTTTGAAGAAAGAGTAGAAACTAGCTACATACCTTGGTGCCAGGTTTAGAAGAAAAATGAAAACAGAAAATTCTGTTCCACGGTCCCAAGGCAGGAAAAGTCATGCTCTGGTAAAGAAATTTAAGGAAGGACATTGTAGCTGATGCTAACAGTCAGAGTGGCTGGTGATGTTGCCAATAGTGTAACTGAGATCTCCCCAAGGACTTTCTTCTTTTGAGTAGGTCCACCTTTTATCCAACATTCTTGATTAGGAGAGACAAGAAATCAGCCAATCAACATTCTGTGGGGACTTCTAATTAAGTGTTTTGAAATTGAACCAACCACCCAGGGTATACAGCAAAGACTAAGAACCTGGGTTGTCTGCAGGTAAAGTAGAGCGTGAGAAACCTGTGTCAGTGATTCATATGAAACATGAGAGTGATTCAGACAAATGCAGGGTTTCTGGGAGGAGAGAAATGAATAGATGAAAGATGTTTTAAAATAGAAACTACCGGGTTTAGAGATTCACTTGGTCTTACGTATGGAAGGGTGGGTATTAGAAGTTCCTTTCCTAGAATGCTTTCTCCAAATTCCCTAATAGATGAATTTGTCATTCTGTCCTATAGCAAGGGAGCTGCTTAAATTATTTTCATCCTGCCTTGAATTATGAGAAATTATCTGAAACATAAAACTTTAAGAGTACTGGCTTGGTGAAAGCGAGATCCCAATATTGAAGTTGCCATTCATAGATGACCTTGATAAGGTGACTTCTCCCCTATAAGTGTCCATTTCATTATCTGTGAAATGAAGATGATAGCTCCCTGTGGGATCATTGTGATTATTTAGATGATGTACGTGAATTACACAACTTCATGTCCTCTATCTAGTAAATGCAGAAGACATAAAAACTATTATTCTTATTAAGAATTTACATAATTTCCTCCACATTAAGTTGTAAATTTCCAGAATGCATGAAGACCATCTTATTTATTTAAACCCAGGATGATGTCAAAACATTGCCTTGGCTGTAAGAGGCTTAAATTTGTGTGTACGTGAACAAAATAAAAATGAGTAAGAACTAGTAATCTCGAGCAGAATTATGCAGGGAATTTCAATTTATTTCAACACTGTCTCCCACTCTCTTCTCAATTTACTCTTTTCTCTGACCTCCGGAAGCTTTACCTAGTAACCAGAATTTTCTTTATGATCATTGTCTTTTTGTGACCACTCATGTAAATTTAACAGATCTCTTTCAGAATGTCCATGACATGATGTTAACAACCAACCACGCTAATATACGCAAATATTTTAAATCAGGTGCCTGCATTATATTGAATATTTTGGGGAATGATCTTTTTGTGATTTATTTCAAAAATAACACAGAAGTAATCCTCTCCTTCTCCTACATAGGAATCTCTCTCCTCCTCCTAAATACCCGCCCTGTTAGCTGTCTACTCATTGTATCTTAAACTCAGGTCTGAGCTTTGGAAAGATTTTCAAAAGTTCTAGTCCCCTGTTTTCAAGCAGGTGGAATAAATTTTCTCCCTCTTCTTATTTTCCAAAATGTGAAGTCCAGCAATATTAAGTACACCGTCCATAGTGATGCATCTAATAAAAGACTGGGTGACTGGGTGACTTACACCATATCTCCTATCTTTTGCTTACAGTACCACAGTGCTCCATATTTGATGCTAAGGTTGAACAAAACTGAGAACAAACCCCTACGTAGCACTGGGAAAATATATTAATTGTATCATGGCCAATTTAATAAAGTTATTAAGCAAAGGAACTCGCCTATCGATTGGATCTCTTTGATTAAAAAGCTTGACATGCATTTCTCATAGGTGCCAATATAGTCTCAAAAAGCATTTGAGTTTTTTTTTCTATTCAATGTCTAATGACAAAACTTTAAAATATAAAGCTTTATCATGAAAACCCTGACATAGCGTTAAGTACTGTAAAACTAACAAGCAAAGCTATAATGATTTCAACTTTATGCCATAATCTGAAATTGAATTACTCTCATTTTATGGCAAAGTCAATATTGCTAATGGATTGGAAGCATGGCTGATGAGAGTACTGTTGAGTTCATATTTGGGGAAATCACATAAAAAAAAAGTGACTTCTCTTTGGTCTATATTGCACCTGAGACTTGGCATTGATCTGAAAAGAAACTACATGCTATGGACCACCTAAGTAAGTAAATGCTTTGTGGTCAAGATAAATGAGGCTCAATTTGATATAATAAAGCAGATGAGAATCTTTCCTTGTGAGTCCTATTTTACTGCCAAAATACCATTAGAAGACTGGGACCAATTGTGGAAAGCCTAATCTACTAAAGCAAGAGTCATATCAAGTGGCTAATCGCACAAAATAAATTCTACAATTTCCATAAGCATATTCTGAGACATTTAGGAATTTCTCGATTTGACACTGACCTGTTTTGAGAATCTTCGATGAGATTAAACTTGACTACTTTAACTAAAAATTTGATCAAATCATACTCTTGAGTTTATCTATCATATAAACGAATGACCTACAAAAGCGCAATTATTTAAAGCTTCTGTGACTGTGTAATACCTGGTAAAGAAAATTCTCATGATCATCTCATTTAAATGGCCCACATTTGCAAATGTTGATGAATCTTTTGTTGGGGCCTCTTTAATACTAGATGTAGCCTCTTTACTCCATAGACAAAAGTTTTCCATTAATTTTCCCCCTTAAAAAAAAAAGCAAAAGTACCTTAAAGATTAAAATTGAATCCATGGAAGATTGCATGTTCCCTATATCTATAATTAATCAGTTGCCAGTCTGAAAGTTTTCTTTGGAGAATCATTGCTAGATATATAATATCCAATCTATCTTCTCAAAGAATATTTAAACATTCTACTGATTTATGTCTCTATATCTAATTTTTAATAATTTCACCTCATTAAAACAACAACAACAACAACAAAATATCAGGTCATACCTGAGCCAGGTTTAATACCTGCAGTTAGTGGCGAGGGTCTTGAATTAGAATTATGAATCTTCAATTTATTCTGAGCATATTCTGTTACGCATTTCAAGTCTTCACGTAAATATTTCTATTTCTCAAAACTTATATAAATATCACCTGCCAGAATATGATGTCACTCCCAGAAATGTGTGACTTGAATATGATCACAGACGAACACATATACACACACCATGCCTATATTCTTAAAAAAATGATGACACTACTAAAGGTAAAAATAAAAGGTGGTGAAATCATTCCAAATGGTCCTGTACTGAATATTAGATGACAGAAAAAATCCTATTAAAGACCAAACTGAAGGAATTTGTAACTATATATTAAATGATAGTATTAATGCTAAATTCTCTAAATCTAATAGCTATTTTGTGGTCATGTAAGAGAATCTTGTTCATAGCAGAAATGTTTCTTTTAAGAGATTAGCCAAATAAGAATAATAATAATAATAAAGAGAGATGTAAAGAACATGTTAACAACAAAATGTTTACCTAGGTGAAATGTATACAAAAGATCAGCATATGGTTCTCAAAATCATTTATAGGTTTAAGTTTTTTAAAACTAAAAAGCTTTGAAAAAACATGTTTTACAATTATTTTTAAATCCCTATACTTAGAATATTAATATTTCCTCCTTTGAAAACAATGACATTTTACTTCACCTTTGAATTTATATAAAGTAAATTTGTGTTTATTTTATGTGTTCAGGAGAATATGAATACCTTGAGGACAGAGTCAGCAATTTTACTCATTTTTCTGTTCTTTTTGCTATCTAATAGCATTTGCTTGTAGCACATTTCCAGTTTAATAATAAATTGGTCAAAAAATGCAAGGGTATTACAGTACATTTTTTACTAGATAGAAGTGCAATTTTGAGGAATTATACTAACGCCTTACATAAATCCTACCAAAGATTTCCTTTTCTCAATGATACTTTATGCTTCATACAAGGTCGACCCATATGTTTTTAAAATTTCTACCCAACTCTGATATGGTTACACCTCTCCCCTTCATTCACTCTATCTCAGCTACATTTGGTGGATATTATTTTAAAAAGAAATGCATTAGTTAGCATCTTTTTCTCCCAGATCTTTAAGAAGTTTGGGGAAGGGAGCTGGAGTTGTGGCTCAGTGGCAGAGTGCGCACCTAACATGCATAGGGCACTGGGTTCAATCCTCAGCACTACGTAAAAATAAAATAAAGATATTGTGGTCACTTAAAAAATAAATTTAAAAAAAAAAGAAAACAAGAAGATTGAGGAAGGTGGAAAGATCAGAAAATTCATTCTTGATGAGCAAGTACAAAAATCTATCCTTTAATTACAATAGAATAAGGTATGCACAAAATCAAGTTCATGGAGTTTTCAGAAAAGTACAAGAGTAAGTGTGATGTGTTTATGAAAATAACTGTCTAGTTTCATACATATAGAGAAAAAGTACAAAAGGTCTAGATTCATACATATAGAGAAAGTACAAAAGTTCAAGAAACTGAAATGGCCCAGGGAAACAGTCAATTTATGGAGAATAATATTATTGCTGAAATCTTGGTTCTTGTTCCCAATGCTAATCCAATAATGAGGACACGGTTTTGAGAAAAAGGAAAAAGAAGGTTTATTCCTTTGCTAGCAAAGGAAAAACATGGGGACTCCTGTCCCAAAGTCTCTGATTCTGCCCATCAGCAGGAATAGGGGACTTTTAAAGAGGTGACCCAAAAGCTACATTCCACATGTTCTCTGTCTGGAGTTGTAATTCTCTCCCTAATTTAGGTGAAAGTCATTTTTAAGATCTTCTGGTACCATTCCCAAAGTCTGGATTACTTATTCCTATGGAGGGTGTGTACTCAAGGACTAATAAATCTGCCTAGGATGGGGAAGAAAGATAACTCTGATTCCCCTGAGATTAAGGAGTGCCGATAGATTAGAGAGAAGCAGGAAGAGAGGAAGAGAAAGAATCACGTCCATTTTAAAAAATCAGTTGCAGTGGGCGAGCAGCAAGAGCTATATTCAAAGCATAAAGTGGACTACTGTTAAAATATATGTCAAGAACTTGTGCTTTCTTTTAAATTTTTATTAGGATAAAGAAATCTAAGCAACAGTGTCACAATAAGAAATGAATTTTAAGACAAACCTTTAGAATGTCAGGGTGAAATTAAAATAAAGAGTAGTAACAAAAATCAATGTAAATAGCTCACTTAGAAGTCTAATTTCCTTAATCAAGTTGAAAAAATAGTAGTGTTTGTCAGTGGTCCAAGGAATGTTGAAAAAGTAGGGGATGAAATTGAAGGATATTAAGAAAAATCTGTGATAGGATAGAATTTTTAAATTTATTGGATAAATAAGAGGACTTCCTTATTTATTTTTCTGTCTCTGGAAAATAGGTTCACTGCAGGGCCATTAATTAAGAAAAATTATTCACAGGAAGAAATAATCTCTGCCTTTTCCAATGAGGACAAGTTTATTTGGAACAGTCTCTCCTTCTGAGAACCGTAGAATGTAATATTTGAAGACATCATAGAATTATTAAAGAAGCTAAAATTTGCAGTGTCAAAACAGAAAACAAAAAGATTCTAAGAAACGAGATTAATTGTCGATACTGATTTTCCCTTGAGTAATAGAGAGCAGTGGTTGAAATCCATAGATGCTGACAGGAAGAAAAGTTAGGGAAGACAGTTGAAGAAATGAAGTTAAGCTCTCAGTGGACTTCTGCAATTTGGGGAACAAGGAAGGAGTTCAGGACCTTCTAGCGAAGAAGATCCCTGGTGAATTCAAACAGAAGGAAGATCAATTCTAGTACTAAAAACTAAAATGACTGAAATTAATTCAATAGATGGCTTTCGCAGTAGATTAGAAAAACAGTTGAGAATTAGCAGATTTGATGACAGAGGAAGAAAATATACTGGTAGAAAGTCACCAATTAAAAATGATTGAGAATGGAGAAAAAGTTTTAAAAAATAGTGTAACAGAACTTCCTTTGATGGCTTTGACTGTATCTCTTGTAGCTTTAAAACTTATCATTTTTTTATTAATCCCAATCTTTTTCCTTTCTTTCTGATCTTCTCCTCCCTGATCTTTTCCCTAACCTTCTCCTCCCTGATCTTCTTTTCCTTGATTTTCTTTTTTTTCTGATCTTCCCTCCCTAATCTCATTTCTCTGAATCACCTCCTTAAAAATCCCCTTTCCCCATGATGGGCAGAATCACAGGTTCTGGGACACAAGTCCCCTGTGTTTCTTCTTTGTTAGCAAAACAATAAAACCTTTTCCCTTTTTCTCAAAACCTTGCCTTCATTAGTGGAATGACATGGAGAATGGGGACCAAGCTTTCAGTTACAACAGGAAGAAGGTAAAGGATCTCACATACATAAAATTGAAACTCCAGTAAAAACTAGAACAAGAATAAGGCACAAACCATTATGAGACACAAAAGACAATTTTCCCCAATCAGGAAAGTATATAAAGCCACAGATTCAAAAAGTACAGCATATTCAAACAATACAAACATAAGGATCATCACAATTTTAAGAGCAATCAAAAGAAAGAAACAATATCTTCAAAATAAGAAATACAGTTCTAAAATTTCAACACAAATATGGAACACAAAAATGTTGTTTATTCTGAAGCAAGCAAGAAATAAACACATTTAAAAAATGATGATTACACAGATATTGTTAGATGAATGATAACTGTTATTTTAATGATGAATCTCTCTCTCTCTCTCTCTCTCTCTCTCTCTCTCTCTCTCTCTCTCACACACACACACACACACACACACACACACCTTAAAATACAGAAGGAAGATGATGCCAGATAAAAAATGTAGAAATGCTGGGGAGAATCAAGAATGAAGAAAAGTCTGCAACATAATTGTACTATAGGGATTCAATATCCCACTTTCATCAATGGTTAGACTATCTACAAAGAGACATGAGAAGTAAGTTATGCTACAGGTCAATTTGACTTAATAGAAATTTACAAACTTTTCCTCCAAAAGCTATAGAGAACGCATTCTGTTCATCAACATATTGGGTCTTTCTTTAGAACAAGCCATATATTAGCCAAAAAAACATGCCTTTAAAAAAAGAATAAGGAAAAAGAAGTTGTATTGCTTTGCTAGCAAAGGAGAAGAACAGGGACTAGAGGCTGTGATTCTGCCCATCCACAGGAAGAGAGGACTTTTAAAAAGGTGATTCAAAGGCTACATTCCACCTGCTTTCTATTGAAGTTGTAATGAAGGGATGAAGTCTGATATGGGTGAGTGCTCAAGGAGAGATATGTCTGCCTGGGATGGAGAAGAAAATCCTGTTTCCCCTCAGATGAGAGGAAAAGATTAGGGAGGAGCAGGGTGAGAGGAAAAGAAGGAAACGTGTCCATTTTAATAATAAGTTACAGTATCACAGCAGTAAGGGCTATATTCAAAGCATAAAGTAAACCCCTGTTACATTTCCCTACTGTTAATTTCTGCATTCCACTTCCATGAAAAAAATAGTGATGGCATCTCCAAGCTGTTTTCTGCTGAAAGAGAGCAAAGTTGGAAGTAAACTAAACTCCTTCTTCTCTGTTAGGTGGGGCATGAACAGGGCAGTCCAGAAGTCCACAGAAGAGAGGGCAGGTGACTGAACGAAGCATACATAAGGCAGGGATTGTGCTAAGATAACAATAAACAAGACAGCAAAGCATTACTTTTTGTAAACAACTAGCACAAGAGCAATTATTATTTCAGCTAGTCTCTGAGAAACATGAAGATAGTAACTCATAAAACCTAGGAATAAAATGTCCGTTTTACCCAGTTATCCCACTGTTTTATATACATCCAAAGGACTTAAAATCAACATGCTACAGTGATGCAGCCATATCAATGTTTACAGCAGCATGAATCTCAATAAGTAAGCTATGGAGTCAACCTGGGTGCCCTTCAGCTTGAATTAAGAAAATGTGGTATAGGTACATAGTGGAGTATCAAGACTTTATAACTTATTCAGTTATAAATAAGAATAACTTTATGAAATTTGCTGGTAAATGATTGGGTCTGGAGACTCTCACACCAAGTGAAAGAAATCAATCCCCCTAAGGAAAAAGAAAACAAAGGTTAAATATTTTAGCTACTATATGGAAGCTAACACACAGTAAAGGGTGGGGAAGGCTAAGAAGATAAGTTCAACTGATTAGAGAAAGGGGAATGAAGGGAAGGGGTATAAGGATAAGAAAGACAGTGGAATAAATCTAGTATAATTTTCCTATGTACACATAAGAAATATATAAGTGAATTTCATCATTATGCCCACCCACAAGAATGGGGTCCTAATTAGAATGAGATATATTCCATGTTTATATAACTTTATCAAAATGGATTCTACTGTCATGTGTAACTAAGAAGAACAAATAAAAAAAAGGACTAGACATTGAATTGAGCATATTAAAAAAAATAGAAATCAAGACATGGACACGGAATGAACACACTTTTGAGCCAAAAATGAGTTAATGAAAATCAAAAGATAAATTTCAAAATTTTTGAAAAGAAAATAAAATGGAAATACAATGTACAAAAACTCATAGGATATAGCAAAAGCAGTGCTAAGAGAGATGTACACAGTAATAAACACCTATATAATAAAAAATATTTCAATTAAATAACCTAATTTTGCATTTCAAAGACCTAATAAAATAAAAATGAAACCCCAAATTAGTAGAAGAAAAGAAAGAAAATAGATCGAGACTGAATAAATGAAATAAAGATTAAAGAAATACAAATGCAACAGATCAATGAAGTAAAGAGTTGGGTTTTCAAAAATAAACAAAATCAAAAAAACCTTTAAGAATACAACAGAGAGAAAGCTTAAATAAAGTAAAAGCCAAGATTAAAAAGGAAACATTATAACTGAGACCACAGAAATACAAAGGATTATAAAAGATTATTATGAATAACACCATATCAAATTATAAAAGTTAAAAAAAATGGATACAGTTCTTTTCACCAGAATTGAACCATGAGTACCTAAAATAGATGAACAGACCAATAACACTTAATGAGATTAAATCAGTAATAAAATTCTCACAACAAAAGAAGCTCCAGACTGTATGGCCTCATAGTCTTTGTGGCCAGAATTATCCTGATAACAAAACCAGAGAAGCACACAACAAAAAGGAAAATTTAGAACAATATCCCCAATGAAGAAAAATGGAAAAATTCTCAACAAATATTAGCAAATTTAATTCAACAGAACATCAAAAAAAAAATCATTCCTCATTATCTAGTTGGATCTATTACAAGGATGCAAGGATGAACCAATATGTGCAAATAGATGAACATAAAGCATCATATCAACAGAATGAAGGATAAAATAATATCATATGATAATATCAATGAGTGCATGAAATTTATTTGACAAGTTTCAACGTTTCTTGATTATTAAAAAAGTATTAAGTATAGAAAGATCATACCTCAATACAGTAATAGCTATATATAGCAAACCCATAGCCAACATCATATGAATGGGGACAAAGTTGAAAGCATTTCTTGTAAAATCTGTAACAAGACAAGGATGTCCACTGTTATAACTCTTATTCAACAAAGTATTAGGAGCTCTAGCCAGAGCAATTGTGTAAGAGAAAAAAATAAAAAGTATACATATAGAAAAGAACAAAGTCAAATTATTGTAGTTTGCAGATATGATTCTATATATAGAGAGACCTAAAAATTCTACCAAATATGTTAAAACTGATAAACACATACATAAGTAGCATTTTTATATAACAACAATGAAATTTCAGAGAAACAAATTATAAAAGAAATTCCATTTCCAACAGGCACTCACACAAGGCAAAAAGACATAAGACAAAGAAATGTTATCTAGGAATAATTTAATAAAGAAGGTGAAAGGTGTCTGCAATAAAAATTTCAAAATAATGACAAAAGAAATTAAAGAAGACACAAAGACCTGCCATGTTTATCATTTGGAACAATTATTATTGTAAATTATCCATGATACTCAAAATGGTTTACAAATTTCAATGTAGTCTCCATGAAAATACCAATGATATTCCCCACAGAACTAGAAAAAAAATCTTAAAATTTACATGGAAACACAAAATACCCTGAAAAGCCAAAACAATCTTGAATAAAAAGAACAAAACTGGAGGCATAACAGTACCTAATTAGGGTGTTACAGAGCCATGGCACCCCAAACAGAATGGTACTGGCTTAAAAGAACTATAGAACAGTATAGAAGTCTCAGAAATAAATCCATGAATCTACAATCCACTAAGTCTTGACAAACTTTCCAAAAGTGTACAATAGAAAAAAATAACCTCTTCAATAAATGGTGTTGGGAATTTGACCCCTATTTCTCACCCTGTCCAAAAATCAACTCAAAATGGACCAAAGGACCTAAATATAAGACTTGAACCTATAAAGTTACTAGAAAAAAAAAAATCACAGGCCAGTTTAAGACACTAGTGTAAGCAATAACTCTTTAGGATATGACCCCCCAAAGCGCAGAAACAAAAGCAAACACAGACAAATGGGACTATACCAAAGAAAGAATGTTGTGTATATCAAAGAAAATAGTAAACAGGATAGAGAGAAATCGTTCAGGACTTGAGAAAATACCAATTATTGACTTGGCAAAGGTTTAATTCTCAGGACATATAAGGAACTCAAATACAACCTAAACACAAGCAATCCAATTAAAGATAAATTATTTGAGTAGAAACTACTCAAAAGAAGACATAAAAATTGTCAAAAAATAAGAAAAACATGCATACTATTATTAGCTATCAGGGAAATGCAAATATAAACCACAATGAGATATCATTATATTCCAGTTAGAATGTTTAGTATCAAACAAATAAAATAAAACATACCGGTGAGGATGTGGAGTGAAAGAAATTCTCATACGCGATTGGCAGGAATGTAAATCAGGACTGGATTATGGAGAATAGTATAGAGTCTTCTAAAAAAACTAAGCATAGATCTACAATATTATCCACTATCCTATTTCATTATATGAAGTGCAATCAGCATACCAAATAGATATCTGCATGCCCATGTTTATTATACCATTATTCACAATAGCTAAGCTATGAAATCAGCCTATATGCCCATTAACAGATTAGTGACAAAGAAAATGGAATATTATTCATCCATAAATGAGAATAAAATTCTGTCATTTTCAGCAAAAGAGATAAAAATAGAAGACATGATCTTACATAAAATTTTTGTGACATAGAAAGACAAGTTCCATGTAATCTTTCTTATATGTAGATACTCCAAGATGTCCACTTGAATTTAGAATAGTGATTACTAAAGTTTGGGAAGGGTATGGAATAAGAAGGTTAGATAATGGATGGTTGGATTTGATCAGTGCAAACTGTATATGCGTGTGTAGAAAACTCAGATTTAACCCTATCACATATGAACACATTTATTAAAATAAATTTTAAAAAGAGTGTAGTAAAGAAAATCTATAATATCTGATATTTTAATCACTGTATAAACCCATAGTAATAATTTACTGTGACTCCTAAACTTTTAAATTAAAGTACATGAAAATAACAGAAGGTATGAAGGAGAGGTTAGACAACTTACACTGTTGTCTGTTAATATACACTGTTGTCCGTTAATATACCCTATTACAGTGTATACTAACAGATATACATTGAACTCTTGTATTTGAAAAGTGGACAAATGACCAAGTTATATTAGACTTGAAAATAACATATGTATTTTGAAATATCTATGGAAAGCTTTAAAAGAAAAAAATGGGATCATATAATTAGGAAAGAAAATTGGACAATTAATTAATAATTAGTCTACCCAAAGAAAAAAAAATTGAATATAGAAGATGGGGAACAAATGCCAAAAATTAGGTTGATAGTAGATATTTAAACCTGACTATATCATTAATTATATCAAAAGCAATAAAGCTAGCTTAAATGCTAAAAACTGCTTAAAATAGAATCACTGAGAGAAACAGTTAAAGTGATTGACCTACATTACCTTTTTACCCTAGTTTAAAACACTTTGATGATTAGATTAAGATGCTATTATTTTAAAACTACAACAAATTTACATCAAGTAATATGTAGATATTCAGTGGCTATTAGTATTACCATAATGCTGATACTACAAGGATTTTAATTTATGGCAATACTGAATAAATGTCACAGTGGGGTTCTATTCAGAGTTTGGAAGATAGTTAACTGTGTATTGCAGATATGTCATTTTTGTTATCCCTCACATTCAATTCATTATACTTGTATTTTCCACTATATTAGTGTTCACATATTGTTCAAAATTTTTTTGACCCATGTGCCAACTATCTATTAGTACCTTTGCTGCCTGAACCTCTAATAGACAACACGAAATTTTCCATATATCTTTAATGTGTTTTAAAGATTGTTGCTTTACCACTTTGTTTATAGTTTACCTTGCAGTCATTTAATAAAACACAGTTCAGTCCACCTCTACTTGCAGAACAGAACATGAGTTATCGTTTTTGTATAGTTTCAAAATGCTAGAAATATATGTGTGTATGTGTGCTTACACTAGAAATAAAAGTTTCTATCCAGCTACATATATCACTATGGCTACTTGTCATTGGCATCTAATCAACATATATGTTCTCTTCTGTATATCCATCATATTCATTGAAAACAAATTTGATTTTTCCAATATCAAATCCCACCTTGTTTTTGTCAGCTTTGGGTTTTCTATGACCAAAAGACCTGAAAAGAACAACATAAAGGAGATAGAGTGTATTTTGGCCTACAGTTTTAGAGGTTGTCCATAATTGGACAACTCCATTGCTCTGGGCACAAGGTGAGGTAGAGAATCAGGCAGAGGCATATGACAGAGGAAGGCAGCTCAGGACGTGACAATCAGGAAACAGAGAGAGAGCTTTGCTCACGGGGGACAAAATATAAACTTCAAAAGCATATCCTCATGGAGGTACTTCCTCAGTCATTTATACCTGCCTACAGTTACTGCCCAGTTAATCCACATCAGTGTTATTAATCTAATGATTAGGTTACACGTCTCATAATCTATCATTTTACCTTTGAAAATTCTTTCATGTCTTATACATGATTTGGGGGGGGGTATCTCATATCTAAACCATAACACTCCCTTTTCCTATAATTATTTCAATATGTTGGAAGTCACCTAAGAATCTAGTCTCTAAGTTTCTGACCATGCTTAACTTTGTGACCTTAATTCTGTACACATAAAATACTCACAATTGGTTTTCACCTGGAGTCATTGTGCTTCTAAAGTATATAAATACAATATCACACTCTCTGTCTCTTGCCTTAAGTAGCCAAACAGTCTTACTGACATATCCTACCTCATCTATTGCTTTGCCTGTAGAGTCTAATTATTTTTGTTCCTTTGTTTTCAGTCTTGGGACACTCACAAACTGAGATTTTGTAAAAATTTATTTATTTAATTTGTTATACAAGATAGAAGAATGCATTTCAATTCATAGTCCACGTATAGAGCACAATTTTTCATGTCCTTGTTGTTCATAAAGTAAAGTCACACAATTCCTGTCTTCATTATGTTCTTGGGGTAATGATGTCCATCTCATTCCACCATCTTTCCTACCCCATGCCCTCTCCCTCCCCTTTGTCCTATCTAACCTTTCTGCATTCCTCCCATGTTCCCCCAACCCCATAGCCCCATATGGATCAGCATCCATATATCAGAGAAAACATTTAGTCGTTAGTTTATGGGATTGGCTTACTTCACTTGGCATAATATTCTCCAACTCCATCCATTTACATGCAAATGCCATGATTTTATTCTCTTGTAATTCTGAGTAATATTCCATTGTGCATATATACCATAGTTTCTTGATCTATTCATCTACTGAAGGGCATCTAGGTTGGTTCCACAATTTAGCTATTCTGAATTGTGCTGCTATAAATATTGATGTGGCCACATCACTGTAGAATTCTTAGTTCATCATTTTAAATTCACATTTACAAGCAGTCTTAACGCTCAGCACACTTGCAATTCCATGTTCTTCCCATACTGAACCACAAACTTGGACCAATGTATTCATTTTACCTTATTCCATTTTTTACTTAAATAGCTTTAATATAATTACCTGAACCATTCTTCCCAACTCCCAATTTTCCTAATGGAGGTTTTTTGTTTTGTTTTGTTTCTCATTTAACCATAGATAAAAATAATTAGATAAGTACTCTCTAAATTATTTATTTCTATATAAGTTTAACTGTGAATGTATCTATCTTTATCTCATTTTTTTTCTTTTTCTATTATAATAGTACCTTCATTCTATCTGAATTAATTCCCTTATATTGTCCTCTAGTTTCCATAACATTAGCCACTTTAGAGACAAAATTCTAGTGTTAACCTTTTATATACTCTGAGACTTAGCAGGTTTACTTCATCTTCTTTCACTGTGGATATCAATTTGTTCACTATCCTCAATGAAAAAAACAAAAATACTTACCTATCTTTCAGGGAAATTTCTTATTTTACCATTGTCTTCATTGAAAAAAGCCCATTAATTTTTGGTACAATAAGTCAAATCTTCTTTATATACCGTTACACCACAGAAACTGCTCAAGAAAAAATCATGAAAGATTATATATAAAATTGTATATATATTTCTGAATATATTTACTTATAATTTCATATTTATA
The DNA here is from genome assembly GCF_048772815.1 of Callospermophilus lateralis. Classification (NCBI taxonomy): domain Eukaryota; kingdom Metazoa; phylum Chordata; class Mammalia; order Rodentia; family Sciuridae; genus Callospermophilus; species Callospermophilus lateralis. The sequence continues at coordinate 68,363,694 of NC_135318.1, read as the reverse complement.
TAATACTAAGACAATGATTGTGATTTGGGTTACTTGTGAAACACACCATGATGAAAATGTGCAAGTAGAAGTTTCTTGGGATCAAGACCCATGGAGCAACAGAAGCAGAATTGGGCAGAGGGAGAACCAGAGCTGTGATGTAGGCTTATTGGAGGTCTCAGCCCACCCTATTGGTAGTACTGACTTCTAGCTGTTGCTTCCAAATTATTTTGAGTTAGGCAAAGTCGACTGCCCTTTTCATACCAACTCTCATCAGTCATTTTATGTAGACCTTGGGATGGGATCCTCCATGGAGGCTTAAAAGTTCATGTCTGACTACCTACAGCACTTCTATCTGTTAGAGAAAGAAAATTTTTCACTTTTGAGTGGAACCTAGGTACTGCATCACTAGTGCAAAGTTTACCAGTCTCAGTTTTCCTTTTTACCCTCCAACTATATCTACAATATTCATCGAGATTTACCTATGTTGATATATATTCATATATGAATACATGAGACCAATGTAATTCCTTATTATGTACAAGCAGAGGAATGGGTAATTGTATCCCATATATGTGTAATATGTCAAAATACTTTCTACTGTCATGTGTGAAAAAGAAGAAGGACAACAAAAAAGATCTAAATATTGAAAATTGATATTGAGTCGTTTCTTCAACTGCATGAAATTTCTGTTTGGTTACCTACTCATTTTCTTTGTGAGATGTGCAAAGGGTAATATTATATAAAAAGATCCTTTTTACTAAACACATATGATTATATCCCAAAGCTGTGTTCTGATCATGGTTCCTGAACATAAATCCTTAACTATTTTGACAATTATAATGAAACTACAGCATAACCCTAAATTTTTCTTCTCTAACTTAGCATATTTCCTTAAATCCCAATTACTTACTTTACAGTAAGTATACCCAATTTACAGTAATTATACCCAATTACTTACTTTACAGTTTTGGACATGTTGAAGTTGACTGGCCTTTCAACTTCAACATGTCCAAAACTGAACTCTTCAATTTACATTTTAAAAATTCATATTTTCTATATCAAATTTTAAAATTAAATTTAAACATAAAACCAATTATTTATAGGAACAAATAAAAAAATATTCCTCAGATCAATTGTCATAAAGCACATCAAGAGAGAAAACTGTCTGAACAATTAAAAAAAATAACTTTTTAAGCCTTTCTTCATTTTCTTCAAATGTAATTATTAGCATGGTGTGTTTTTTTTAAATTTTATTCATGCCACAAACGTTAACTCTCAAACACAGTAGTATAACCTCTAATATTTGAAGATTATATTAAAAATATATTTTTTAGTTGCAGATGGACACAATACCTTTATTTTATTATTATTTTTTTAACATGGTACTGAGGATCAGACCCAGTACCTTCCACATATGAGGTAAGCACTCTACCACTGAGCTACATTCCCAGCCCTATGTGAGTATTTTTAAATCTCTACTTAGTATCAATGTGTCATCCCTGACTCATGATTTAGAGTCTGTTGCTTAAGGGTAAAAATATTTACCAATTCCTGGCTTAAGAGTTTGCTCAATAAGTAAGCCATTTGTGTGTTCCTATAAACCCATTGTATTTTTGAAGCATTGTGCTAAAAATATTTCCTAACTTGTCTCTTGATATTTACTCTTTCAATCTAGAGAGCTATCCCTAGAAACAGAAATTATTGACCACATACTTGTTCCTCTTTTAAAGATTTCTCCTCATCATTTATATATTAACATTTAAAAAACCAGTTCCTTCTTTCAACAAACACAACTTTGAGACTCCTACTAAAGAACTGGATTATACATCATGTTTGGAAAACTAATTCTGGGGCTGAGGTTATAGCTCATGGCAGAGTGCTTGCCTAGCATGCGTGAGGCACTGTGTTCGATCCTTAGCACCACAGAAAAATAAAATCATTCTGTCCATCTACAACTACAAAATTTTTTTTTTATTAGAAAGAAAGTCTATAGACTAACAATAGAGAAAATAGACCATCTCTTCATTAAAGTAACTTGATTGATTCAATAAACAGAAAATATAAATGGGCTTAGAAATATGGAGACAACATCAAGATTCCCAGGGATCATTAAAAATCATGGTACTGGCCACTGAAGAAGATATGGATAGATAGATATAATTCAAGCATTTATTTATTTATATATAAAATAAATATATGTATATATTTTAAAAGAAATGCATGTTTTACATTTTGTGCTCTAAAAGAAAATAGAGTGAGGAAAAAATGTATGCTCACATCTCAGTAATGAAGATATGTTAAGGTATTACATTGATGTAAACATGATTGATGATTGATTAGGATACTTCAAGATTCATTTTTTTGTGTGAAAATGAAAGTAAAATAATAGGAAAATTTCCTTACTGGAATGAAGAAACTTGTCATTATAATTAATGTCAAATGATTATTCACACCTGTCCTCTCTGGTATATTAGACTTTGGTAGAATTATTATAACGTAAATAATAACATGCATTATGCTGATAAAATTCTATCAATAGGTTGTATAGGTGATAAATTCATAACCATTAATTGAAATGTGAGTTTTGGAAAAGAAAATCTCACTAATTGGATATATTGTCCAACTTGTAAGATTTATTATTTCATTTTGAATTGACTACTTCTATCAAAAGGCATAGATTTATTTGCTATAATTAGCAGCCAGGCTACTTTCTATTATATGGTAACCCTAACGAATTTTCAAGGCATGGTGAGATGGATGAATTGATCTACCAAACACAATTACACCTGTTCATTGGGTTTATAAAAGAATGCTAAGAAATTCCAATAAGTAATTTCAGTCTGTTCTAATGAATGGAAGCTAAATCTGAAAAGCTGTTGGATTTTGAGACAAGAAAAGAAACAAACATTTTATTTATTTATTTTGCAAGTTTTTACTTTGATAGTTGTTACACTTATTTAGTGGAAATAACAAAGCACATAAGAGTCTGGCATATAAGAGATTAGAATGTGAATTTTTTCCATCTTGCATAATAGCATCATTTAAGCAAGTGCAGTTTTCAGATATTGACCAATTTTTATTCTCCAAGCTTTTAACATAGTGAAAAAAGAAAACAAGACTTGTGAAACAGCAAATTTTGCACGATGAATTAGAGAGAGACTTACTGATTTTCAGTGATGTGGTCAGAGTCATCCAGCCCAATGTATCTTCTAACGGCAATACAGTATTGAGTAATTTCTCTAGGTCATGATTGGGGGAGTTGATTATCAGGCATCACAAACAAGATAAATAATGGCAAGTATTATTATTTAGTAGCTTGGAGAGGTAGAATCACACATATATGTGCGTGTACGCGTGCACACACACACACACACACACACAAATGGAAAGACAGAGAGAGATGAATTGAGAAAGAAACCAAAAATGTTTTTACCTAGCTATTTACTTTTTTTTTTCTTTTTTTGAGCAACACACTATTGCTTTGAAAAGCATTTCATAATAGAAAAAGCTGAGCTGAGCTATTTGGTCCAAATAATTTTATAAGAATATTTTGCCTCCGAGAGCACTACATAGTGTGTTGTCCAGATGGTTGTGAATGGGTTATTTGAATCGCAGGCACTAAGGCTGGATTCTCATTTATTATCTGGATTTGGGAAGAAGTGGTCCCAGTGGCACCATCACACTGAGGTTCCCTGTAATAAGATGATTCACAAAGCTTGGAAATGAGTCTCTTCCCATGTATCACCATGGGGCAAAGTTAGAGAATCCACATATATATCATTCATGAGAGGTTAGAGTTCAAGGAATCACACAGGTTGTAGTGGATTTTACAGTTTAGAAGAGGGCCAGAGAAATTGCCAAGAAGGGAATTGAGGAGTAAAGACTGCAGAGTTCTGCAGAGCCTGGGCTAACTGCAGCCCAAAGAGCATGTGAATAATGGATCTGAAAGCAGCCTAAACACCTGTAACTTTCAAGATGGAAGACTTCTGGGTTTGCTTCAAAATATCTACATAATGGCCAGCACCCTAATAATAGTTCACTATTTAAACACTTAGTAGTGTTTCTAGCTAGCCCACGAGTATTCTAGCAAATGCCTTCAAACATCAGATAATGTGTATGATGGAAAGAAAGCACTGAAGGAGACAGAATACTTCTTGGGACTGTTGAAACTAGAATTTCCCAATCCTACCAGTGTTTTAAAATACCAGAAGAGCAAAGGGCAATAATCACAAGCAACTACGGTGATTCTTAGTATCTTTCTAACTCTAAGGACTCAAAATTATAATGATGTAAAATAGTATTCATCCTATGTCAAACTTGACCATTGTAGAATGAATGAGAATTAGGGACTCTCCAAAACCATACCAATACAATGTATCAAAATATTACAACATAAATATGTTTCCCCGCTTGTATTTTAATTTTCTCTATTTAACTTTACCCAAACTTGATGGAGTCGTTAACTGATACCTGTTTGCAAGAAATATAGTTGAATAAAACTGTGCTGACCAGGCATGGTGGCACATGCTTCAAAGCCAGCCTCAGAAACTTAGTGAAGCCCTAAGTAACTCAGTGAGACCCTGTCTCTACATAAAATATAAAAAGGGCTGGGGATGTGGCTCAGTGGTTAAGTGCCCCAAAGTTCAATCCCTGGTACAAAAAAAAAAAAAAAAAATGTTGGAATCACACTTCCTAGGTCTGATTGGTTCTGCTACTCCATGATCCTGGGTAAATTAATACATTTTCTGAGCTCAGCTTTTCTCCACACAGAAAATCTTGAAAATAGTACCTATATCTTAGAGTTTCTTTGTCATTAAATGTAAATGTGCTTAAAGGTCTCTATTATTATTGATATTATTATTACTATTTAACCTGATAATGAAGAAATACATTATTGTAAAGGAAAATTTCAGGCTCAAAGGTAATTTTGGGGCCTGCCAAGCTGCCGATGCATGCCAGCGGCCATGCCCAGACCCAGGCCCAGGGCCATCCCTGCTGGCCCATGTTCGATCCCAGGCCTAGACACAGGCCCAGGACCACCCTGCCAACCTACATGGAAGCCCAGGCCCAGGATCACCCTTGTGTGGAATGGATAAACACACTGTGGCTCCCCACTTACCAATTAGTGGCTCCCTCAGCCTGTCTCCATCTTGGGACACTACAGGCATCCTTGTAGTTCTCCCCAGTTACTAGCCTTCACCTTGAGACAACAGATAGGGCCTGGAGGCAGCTGCCTGCTTCAGCATGGCACACCACAGCCCTGCATCTCTGAACAGGCAGCCCAAAGCCATCATAAAGCTTGTCCTTTTATCCCATGTCTGAATGTGATTGCCTCCATTATGGGACACCCCCACAGCTATCTTGAGTTACCTTTGCTACCGCTGCCACCATCTTTAGTTGCTGTAGCATCTATCTTGTGACACTGGCTGGGGACTGGAAGCCCAACTCTAAGGTTTGAAACTATTGTTACGGCTGTTTCCTGGTGAGGAGTCCTTGCTTACCCGAATGCTGAAGTATAACACCAGAGAAGCAGGCCAAGGCAAGGGTACTCTTCAAAACCACACCAATACAATGCATCAAAATATTATAATATTACAGTGGAAACTGGAAGGCTTTATTAAAGGAAAACAGAAAAGACTTCCTCCCAGAGGAAGAAGGAGACTGGAAAGGCAGAATCCATGGAAGGGGGAGATCTTCCTTTTTATATCTAAGGTCTTCATTTAGTCCTCCCACATTCCTGTCCTTTGTTTCCCTCTATCCTGCAGGGATAGAGTGCAGGTGGGAAGGACGAGAGGTGGGAGATAGGTGGACTGATGGGGAAGGGAGGAGTAATCTGGGCAGGAAGGGCCTGGGGTGATTTGATTAGCAAATCTTTGTTTGCTGGGAGCTACTTCATTAACAGTTCTTTAGGATGGGTCCTGGGCCTTGGGGACATTAACATTTCAATTTCCCCAGATATTGTTCTGGTTTTCTGGGCTCAGATCAGACTCCATCTTCTTTATGGTCTCCATTTTCTTTATCATTCTTGATATTAGACCTGATTTACCTAACTATACTAACTACCTATCTTTAAATCTGGCTTCACTATTGCTGCCATCATATTAGGGACATAGCCACTTTTATCTAGGGAAAACAGCCAGGACCCTGCAGACCAACACCAAGGACTCTGCAGACTGGCTTCTACCAGAGTTATTCCTGTTAGTTGTGCTAATACCCACCATCTTGTTGCAGAGACAGGAGAGTGCCTTGGACAGAGTTGTCTCTTTCTCTCTTTTCTCCTTTTAACAGCCAACTTCTTTTGATTCATTTTTCACTCTTCCTATGATCTAACACCTCTGTGTTCTCACCTTCTACCTCTTAAACATCACACCCTACACTCCTCCCATTTCTCTCTTTGTCCACCAGAAGAAACTTTTACAAACCCACTTTTTCTATTGAAGATATTAATTGAACAAATCATTTCTTTTTATTGTAACAAAACTGTAATCATCTAAACAGGAAGTGTTTGGTTTAATGGTATATTGTTTGCATTGGGTACTGTTAAATTTATCACCCCTTTAAAGATGAGACACCAGAAACCTGTAGGATAGAAACTGTAGTGCCTTGGATCTGTTCTGCTAGAGGAGAAGACACATGGAAAGCATGAAAAGACAAGGAAAGAAAGTGCCCCAAATAAACAAACATGCTACAATAATAGAATCTATTGACAGCACAGTAGATTAAATATCAGAGAAGGAGTTCAGAATGTACATAATCAAAATGATCTGCAAATCAAATAATGACTTAAGAGATCAAATAGAGGAAACAATTGGTCACTCCAATAGAGAGATAAGAAAGCAAATACAGGCAACTATTGATCACTCCAACAAAGAGATAAGAGATCAAAAAATTGGTAGCAAAATATTACTTTAAGAAAGAGAGATCCTATTCTGTTCTCTATCCTAAATCTGTCTTTATTTTTCAGTGTTTTTTTTTTAAAATAAATGACAGCAAAATGCATTACAATTCTTACTACACATATGCAGCACAATTTTTTCATTTCTCTGGTTGTATATAAAGTAGGTTGACACCAATCTGTGTCTTTATACATGTACATTGGATAATGGTTACTAGAAGTTGGAGAGCATAGGTGAGATAGGGGAATGAGGAGACATTTTTAATAGGTAAAAATTCACATCCATAGAGAAGGAATATGTTCTGATGTTCTATTATACAGATTGTGATTATAGTTAACAATAATATATAATTCAAAATTACAATAGAAGATTTTGAATGTCTTCATCACAATAAATGTCCAATGTTAGAGAAAAAAAAAAAACAGATCCTGGGGGATTGGGGAAGGAACAGAAATCATTGAAATGAAGGAAACAATAAAGCAAGTAAAAAATTCAATAGAAAGCATCACCAGCAGACTAGATCACTTGGAAGACAGAGCCTCTGACAATGAAGATAAAATATACAATCTTGAAAATAAATTTTACCACACAGTGAAGATGGTAAGAAACCATTAACAGAACATCCAAGAATTATGGGATAACATCAAAAAACCAAATATAAGATTTATTGGACCAGAGGAAGGCATAGAAAGCAAACCAAATAAATGCATAATCTCTTCAATAAAATAAGAAAATTTTCCCCCAAAAAGAAGAGTGAATTGGAAAATCAAATACAAGAGGCTTATAGGACACCAAATGTACAAAATTAAAACAGATCTACACTAAGGACATTATAATAAAAATGCCTAGAATATAGAATAAAGTTATAATTTTAAAAGCCACAAGAGAAAAGTTTTAGATTACATATGGGGGGAAAACAATTTGTATCTCAGCAGATTTCTCAACACAGACCTTCAAAGCTATGAGATCCTGGAAAATATACCAAACACTGAAAGAAAATGGTTGCCCAACAAGAATATTATAACCAGCAAAATTAACCTTCAGAGGGCTGAGGATGTGGCTCAAGTGGTAGCGCGCTCGCCTGGCATGCATGTGGCCCGGGTTCCATCCTCAGCACCACATACAAAACAAAGATGTTGTATCTGCCGATAACTAAAAAATAAATATTAAAATTCTCTCTCTCTCTCTCTCTCTCTCTCTCTCTCTCTCTCTCTCTCTCTCTTTAAAAAAAATTAACCTTCAGATTTGATGACAAAATAAAAACCTTCCATAATAAACAAAAGTTATAAGAATTTACAATGTGAAAGCTATTAGGTTGGTGGTGACTTGGTGGCGAATGTTTGTTGCATTGAGCTCATTCATTAAAAGAATAAAAAGTCAACAAATAAATGACCTGACATTACATCTCAAAGCCCTGGGGAAAAAAGAATTAATCAACACCAAAAGTAGTAGAAGACAGGAAATAATTAAAATCATGACTGAAATCAATGAAATTGAAATAAACAATTAAAAACTGACAAAACAAAAATCTAGTTATTTGAAAAAAATAAATAAAATTGGTAAACCCTTAGCCACCCTAATAAAAGAAGGAGAGAGAAAACTCAAATTACTAATATTTATGATGAAAAAAGAAATATCATGGTAGGTACTATTGAAATACAGAAGATAATTTGAAACTATTTTGAAAATTTATACTCAATAAAACAGAACATCTTAAAGACATTGACAAATTTCTAGAGACATGTGGTCTTCCCATACTGAGTGGAGAGGACATACACAATTGAAACAGATGAATTTTGAGCAATGAAATAGAAGATGCCATCAAAAGTCTACCAACCAATAAAAGCCCAGGACCAACAGATTCTCAACTGAGTTTTATAAGACCTACAAAGAAGAATTAATACCAATACTCCTAAAATTATTTCATGAAACAGTAAATAGGGAACCCTTCCAAACCCATTCTATGAGACTAGTATCACCCTGATACCTACACCAGACAAAGACGCATGAAGGAAAGAAAATTTCAGACCAATATCCCTAATGAACATAGATTCAAAAATTCTCAATAAAATTCTGGCAAATTACATACAAAAGGATATTAAAAAGATAGTTCACCATGATCAAGTGGGTTCATCCCAGGGATGCAAGGTTGGCTCAACAAGTGGAAATCAATAAAAGTAATATATCACATCAATAGATTTTAATAACAAAATCACATGATCATCTCAATAGTTTCAGAGAAAGCATTTGACAAACTACAACACCTATCCATGTTTGAAACACTAGAAAAAATAGGGATAGTAAGAATATATCTCAACATTGTAAAAGCTATCTATAATAAACCCAAGGCCAACATTATTCTAGACCAAGAAAAATTGGAAACATTCCCTCTAAAAACTGGAACAAGACAGGGGTGTCCTCTCTCAACACTCCTATTCAATTATACAGATGAAAGAAATTAAAGGGATACAAATAGGAAAAGAAGAACTTAAACTATCACTCTTTGTCAACAATATGATTCTATACTTAGAGGATCCAAAAACTCTGCTGAAAACTTCTTGAATTAATTAATGAATTTAGCAAAGTAGCAGGATACAAAATCAATACCCATAAATTAAATATATTCCTATACACCAGTGATAAAACCCACTGAAAGAGAAATTAGAAAATCTACCCCAATTCACAATAAGCCTCAAAAATATAAAATACTTGGGAATCAATCTAACAAAAGAGGTGAAAGATCTATACAATGAAAACTACAGAACTCTAAATAAAGAAATAAAAACCTTAGAAATGGAAAGATCTCTCACTTTCTTAGATAGGAAAAATTAATATTGTCAAAATGGCTATACTACCAAAAATGTTATATAGATTTAATAAAATTCCAATAAAAATCCCAACAACATTCCTCATGGAAATAGATAAAGCAATCATGAAATTCATTTGGAAAAATAAGAGACCCAGAATAGCCAAAGAAATCCTTAGTAAGAAGAGTGAAGCAGGTAGCATCACAATACCAGACCTTAAACTATACTACATAGCTATAGTAACAAAAATGGCATGGTATTGGCACTAAAGTAGACATGTAGACCAATAGTACAGAATAGAAGACAGAGACAAACCCAAAAAGATACAGTTATCCCATACTATAAAAAGATGCTAAAAGCATACATTGGAGAAAATATAGCCTCTTCAACAAATGGTGTGGGAATACTGGAAATCCATATACAACAAAATGAAATTAAACCACTGTCACTATGCATAAAACTCAATTCAAAGCAGGTCAAAGATCTAGGAATTAGTCCAGAGAGCCTACGCCTAATAGGAAAAAAAAATAGGTACAAATCTTCATCATGCCAAATAACATCCTGATTTCCTTAACCAGACTCCTAAATCACAAGAAATAAAACCAAGAGTTAATAAATGGATGAACCAAACTAAAAAACTTCTCAGAAAAGGAAACAATATGGTGAAGAGAGAGCCCACAGAGTGGGAGAACATCTTTACTACACACACATCAGACAGAACACTAATTTCTGGGATATATAAGGAACACAAAAATGTTAACAGCAAAAAAATAAAAAATCCAGTCAATAAATGGGCTAAGAAACTAAACAGATACTTCTCAGAATAGGAAATACAATCGATCAGCAAATACATAAAAAATGTTCAAATTCTCTAGTAATTAGAGAAATAAAAATCAAATCTCTTAAGATTTCTTCTCGCTCCAGTCAGAAGGGCAATGATCAAGAATACAAGCAATGATAAGAATTAGTAAAGATGTGGAGAAAAAGATACACTCATACATTGCTGGTGGGACTGCCAATTAGTGAAATTGCTCTGAAAAGCAGTATGGAGATTTCTCAGAAAACTTGGATTGTAACCACCATTTGACCCAGCTATCCCACTCCTTGGTCTATATACAAAGGACTTAAAATCATCATACTATAATGACATAGCCACATCAATGTTTATAGCAGTTAAATTCCTAATAGCTAAACTGTGGAACCAACCTAGGTACCCTTCAATAGATGAATGGACAAAGCAACTGTTGTATATATACACAATGAAATATTACTCAACATTAAAAAAGAACAAAATTATGCCCTTTGCAGGTAAATGTTTGGAAATGGAGAATGTCACGCTAAGTGAAGTAAGCCAATTCAAAAAACCAAAGGCAGAATATTTTCTCTGATAAATGGATGTTGATCCATAATGGTGGGGGGTGGCCAGGAGCATGGGAAGAATGGAGGAACTTTGGGCAATGGGGGAAGAGGAGGAATGGGGACAGGAAAGATGGTTGAATGAGATGGACATCATTACCCTAGGAACATGTATGACTGCACATATGGTGTAACTATACATTGTGTACAACCAGAGAAATGAAATGTTGTGCTCCATTTGTGTACAATGAATCAAAATGCATTCTGATGTCATATATATTTAATCAGACTAAATAAACAAATAAATAAAAAGTTTTTAAAAGTAATGTTTGCTGACAGGTTATTGCTTTTGACACCAGAAAAGTTAAAAATAGACAAAGGGGCATATTGGGTATACATTTCTGGTGGTTTTTATGATGGCACTCTGGTATATAGACCAAAAACAGATAGAGTTCATAAGTAAATTAATTCTAAATCAAACTTAATAAAATTTGGAAATTGTTTGAAAGCAGTTGAAAATGTTGTTCATTTTTGAATTTCTCTGAAGTGTCTTAGAACTAGTTTAGAGGGACTGAGCAGGTCATCTCTCACTTCTTCAAAGCTACTTTGAGAACCTAATTTTACAAACACTTAGTCCTTCTTATTTTGCAATACTGAGCCTCCATTGTTTTAACTTAAAACACAAATATAAATTCACGGTGCATCCCACAGGCAGCTGAAGAATTTCAATAGTATTTGTGTGTATACTTGTTAGCCACAAGGGTAAACTGAAGTGATCTTAGTCAAAATCATGGTTACCTTAAACTTTCTATTTACTATAATATTGTGTTCATTGTTTTCCCCACTAGTAGTGTTTCTTACAATGACTCTGCTAGGAACCAAATATCTCTGAAACCCATTAAAACTTATAGGAAGTTTGATTATTTTTATTAGTGGAAAAAATATAGCTCTGTGTCCCCCACTCTCCATTTGGGTCCTGACTATTAGTACAACCATGAAACCCTATACATACTATCTTGATAGATGTTCATATCTACTCTGATACTCTTAGTATCATCTCCATTTTCTACAGAGGTTGAGTGATTTATGCCACAGTTCTCTACTCCAAAGCCAGTACTTTCAGCAATTGTGCTATTTGAAATCATTTCTCTATCAGAGTGTATACAATGATATTTTTTGTTTGTTGTATAAGTGAATTAACTAAAGAAACAAACAGAATTATTTCACCATGAAGGTTTACCAATGCAAAGTGAATGTAAGATGTATAAAGTTAATATTATATTATACCTGGACAATTTTTAGAAAGGTCTGTTTTTATAGAAGCTACAAACTGAGAAAACAGAAATATTTAAAATGTTTAAAATAAATAAAGCAGTGGCAAGGTTTTTCATTTGTTTGAAAATGTTAGTAGTGAAACTAAGAAGGGTCTGTAAGAAGATAAAGTACTTCATTTTGCAACACATCCTCATTTTGATAAACACAAAACAAAATCAATGACTTTTAAGGTTACTTAAAATTTCAAAATTAAGTTATTATCAATAGAGTTTGGGAAATTATTTGTCCTTATAGAAAAAATAATTTTGATATTTTTCATACTTTGCAACACTATTAGATAGACTCAAACAGATCATAGAATTAAGCGTGAAACTTAAGACCATATATTTCTAAGAAAATGTAAAAGAAAAATATTCTTAGATAAACATAAAACACACAAAAGCAAATGACAAATTGATAATTTTGACCTCATCAACATTTGAAGCACTTTTTGGAAAACACTGTAAAGAAACTCAAAATACAAGTTACAAACTGAAAGAAAGAATTTGAAAACTCCTATAAGAATTCATATCCGGGGTTGGGGCTATGAGAGCTTGCCTAGCATGTGTGAGGCACTGAGCTCGATCCTCAGCACCACATAAAAATAAACAAATAAAATAAAGGCATTCTGTCCATTTACAACTACCAAAAGAAACCAGAATTCATATCCAGAATAAATAAGGAATTCTTATTAATAAATATTAATAAGTAAACAAACTATTAAAATGAGCGAAAGATTTGAATAGACATAGCACCAAGGAATATCTTTGGATGGCAAATGATTTTGTGACAAGGTGTTTACCACCTGATATTAATCATTAGGGAGATGAAAACCAAAGAAAGTATCACTATATGCATTTAAAAAATTTTTTTAGTTGTCAATGGATATTTATTTATTTATATGCAGTGCTGAGAATCGAACTCTGAGCTTCATACATGCTAGGGAAGCATTCTACCACTGAGCAGCAAACACAATCCCACTATAGACATTTAAGAAAAACTAGAATTTAAAAGATTGACTATGACAATTCTTCATGTGGTTATAGAACTCAGGCATACTACTGAGAGAAATGTAAAAGGATAATAAATACTTTAATAACAACTTTCACTGTCTTAAAAAGTTAATATATACCTTCTATGTGATTTTAACTAAACTCCTAGACAGTTACCTAAGAGAAAGAAAACACATATCCACACAAAACCTTATCAACAGAAAAGCTTTATTTTAAATATTATTTTATTTTTTGCTATTATTAAGCGTTATTTTAATACTCAAATACTGTGTCAATCCAAATCTGCACTACAAATAATTCAATAAACAAACTGTGAAATATCCATACTATGGAATGCTATTCAGCAGTATAAAGAAATGAAGCCAAATAACGTTGCACATTCTCTCCCATACATAGAAAATAAAACAAAGTTGATCTTACAGTAGAAAAGAGGAGAATACCAATTACCCAGAAGAAGTGGAGATACAGGGATGCTTGATAACACAAACTAAAATAGAGTCAGAGTAGAGGAATAGCATAGTAGGAAGTCTATTTTATAACTATATATTATATATTTTATGAAAAAATAGAATGATAAAAATCTGGAAATACTAATTATCCTGATCTGATTATTATATATTTTCAATATGTATTAAAAAATCACATGCACTCCATACATATGTGTAATTATCGTGTTAGCTTTTAATTGCCGGGGCCTAAACACCTGCCATAAACAACTTAAAGGAAGAAAAGTTTATTTTGGCTCATGCTTTCAGAGGTGTTAGTCCATGATGGGATGGCTGCATTGCTCTGGGCATGCGGTAAAACCCTACATTAAAGCTTGGCAGGGGAAAGCTGCCAAGGACATAGAAACACAGAGGAAGGAAATGCAGGACAATGTATATTCTCCAGGGGCAGACACACAGGTGTACTTCCTCCACCTGCCTCCAGGGTCCACCACCTCCTAAAATCACATTCAAATCATTAATCTATATGAGATGAGAGCCTTACTGATCTAATCACTTCCCCAAAGCCCCACCTCTAGACATTGCTGCGTGGGAACCAGCTCTTTAACTTATGAGCCTTTGTGGAGCATTACAAATCCAAACCATAACAATTACTATATGTTAATTAAAAATAAAAAATAATTTAAACTTTTTAAATAAATGAATTTCATAATAATTATGCTGAATGAATGAAGCTAGACAAGAAAAGAGGTAATACTGTCTAATTTCATCTACAAAAATCAGAAAAATGCAAATGAATTTATATTGAGAGAAAGTATATCAGCAGTTGTCTGTGATAGAAAGAAAAGGCAGAAGAGAAACAAAGGGATAACAGGAAACTGGGAAGTTATAGGATATGTTTATTTTCTTGATACTTGTGATAGTTTTATGAGTGTATACATTTGTGGAAACTTATAAAATGGCACACATTAAATTTGTGCAGTATTCCAATTTTACCCAATGCTTTTTTTGCAAGCTCATCAAACTGCAAAAATACAATTAAATGCACTGAATTTATAATTATCCTAAAATAATTAATACATACTGAAATTCCTCTGCCCCTTGAGAATTCCAGCTAATAAAATCCACTTAGAGTTATTGACTTAGCTTGCTGACTTCAGAGCATTTGGAGGGGAAATTTTGATTCTTAAAAAAAAAAAAACCCTCAGATTTATAAATATCCTTATCATCAAAAAACTTTAAGATTGTCATGTATTTATGTACATGGCAAGAAGGTCAGCTTTGTGAATATTGCCACATTTGGACAGGCCATTATGCCTTTAATGAACTTCTACACACTTTTTTTTTTTTTGTACTGCCCAAGGGCTCTTAACCACTGAATCACATCTCCAGACCTTTTCTATATTTTATCTAGAGACATAGCCCTTATTAAGTTGCTGAGGTTGGCTGTGAACTCACAATCCTTCTGCCTCAGCCTCCTAAACTACTGGGATTACAGGTAGGCGCCACTCTGCCCAGCTACACCCATTATCTTGCTTGCTCTTCATGAATCTAAATCTCCCATGTCCTCCTCAGACTCCCTGGTTCCTCTGCATTCTAACATATGCTCAAGTGTCACAGCCATTACCAGTTGTCTATGAACATGGCATCCACAAATTCATAATTTTCATCAATGTATTCATTTACCTTATTTTTTAAAAAGTTTTTGGCATTTAATAAATTTTATTAAATCAATCAAGAGGTAAAAGTTAAATTTTCATTGACTATATTTCAACCTAGCAATATGATTATCATTGAAATATATTTAAAAACTTGTACTGGAGATTTTAGTTAGGTGACCTGTAAAAATGTGCCTATCTATTTCATTGTTCTCCTATAAGACAGTAAGCTCTGTGACAGCAACGGTGTGCCTGTTTTAATACCAGAGCCTAGCACACTGCCCAGTACTTAAGAATAGCACAATGGTTATCGTGGAAGCATTGAAAGATGGATGAATGTTGGTACATTTCCTTCACGTCACACACACTAGGCTTCCCGCACTCACGATATTGCTCTTCAGTCCCTTTCCCTCTGTGCCAGGACCAGAGAATCTATTCAGTTAAGTATCAGCAAGCATTATGCCTGGTATTTTTTTGATTGAGTTATTCTGTATTACTTTTTTCCTTAAGCCCACGGAGAATTAATATATGGATTTCTTTCTAGACAAAATAAAAGAAATTCATAACCTTCATATGTTATTTTGAACTCTATTATTCCAGCACATTGTGAAAGCAGACAAACACGTCAGCGATGGGACAGAGAGCCCACATATATACACAGTATGGAATTGGGTGTTACATACGCAAACCAAATATTTTAAAACCTTCTTAAAGGTAAAAGCTTGTACTTGACAGTCTCAACTGTTTCATATAGATACAGTAGATAGTTTGCAAATATGTATTTGAAAAGATTAAAAAAATATATAAACACTTTCAAGTCATAACATGGTTATTTGTTTTGCTATACTCAAAATTACTCGATGCATGGATGTACGTTTCTGTAGTACAGGGATTTTGAAACATTACGATAGAAATACTATTGGCATTATTAACTTGAGTTTGAACTGGAGACGTGCACTCAGCAAAAGTCTTTTAGGAGTAGATATCACCCAAAACTCTAGTAGAAGCAGTATTGAGAGCAAAGGAAACTCAGTCTCATAATTACCATGTCACCTAAATGTTCTCTTTAACTAAAAACTCTTTACATAATTACAGAATTAGAGAAAATTGAGAGAACAATACATGATAATGAAGCCTTTAGTCCAGATTCCTCCAGATGTCTGGATTTCACAGTATTTCCATTCTCTCATCATCATTTATCTTCTGAACCATTTAAGGTGCAGACATGATATAACAGTCCACTTTACTGCTAAACAGTTAAGTATGTATTCTCTACAAACAAGGAATTATTTCTGTTAGTCACAGAATAATTATCAAAATTCAGAAATGAAAATATGTACACCTGAAAAACATATTCTGATTTTATAATTTATCCTAATGATGTCTTATTTAGTTGTGTCTCTTGAGTCTGCTTTATTCAGGGAATCACTGAGTCCATCTTTATTTTTTTCATGGCATCAACATTTTTGAACAGAGGAGGATAGTTATTTTTTAGAATACCTCTTAATTTGGATTGGCTCATTTTATCATAAATAGATTCAGTTTGTGCACATGTTGGCAAAACCACAGAATGGAACTGAGTGAATTTTTGTTCTTCATATTAGAAATACGCACTGCTCACCCTCTTAACTAGCAATGTTAATTTTGATCTCTTAAACTAGTTTGTGCCAGTTTTCTCCACTGCATAAACATACTATTTTATTCTTTCAAGTTGATAAATAAGCTATTTTGAAACTATATTAATTATCTTGTTAATCCCAAACTTTGTTGTTTCGCTATCCATTGGTTAGGTTTGCTTGAATTATTGTTACTATGCATGCTAAATGTTAATTTTCAAATATCATCTTTCTACATTTTTTCTTGATCCTATAATAAGTATGTGTGGGTGAGTGTGCGTATGTGTGGTATGAAATTATTATTCTGGATTTGAGCAATGGAAGACTCTTCAGATTAGCTCTTTACGTCCTTTTGAAATGTCCCCAAAATTCTTTGAACACTTTTTTTACTTTGGAACAAAACAAAACTTTCTAAGTCCAAGCCATAATTTATAATGATCCATTTCTTTGAGGAGCACTGACATTTTCATAAGAAACCAAGATCAAGGCATTAAATATGCTCATTGTTATTGGGATTTTTATTCTCTTTTGGTGCTCTCTGAAGAGAGCATGGTAGTATCTCTAAGAATATTTAAACATACACACATGTATGCATGTACAAAAACATGTATGAACACAGACATTTTTATCAATTTTATACCTAGCTTTCTTTGACTCTTATCAGTTCATGTTGATATCTGCAATCCTATTCCAACCATGCTAAGATTAGGAATAAACCAAGACTGTCCACATTTCCACTACTGATCAACAGTGTACTAGTTAATGCAATTAGATAAGAGCTAGAAATTGAAGATATACAAATTGGAGGGAAAAAACTTAAAACCAGTTCCAAAGATAAATAATATGATTTTGTGCTTGAGAAACACTCGAGACATCAATGACAAACCTAACACAAATAATATAATCATTTAATATAAAATCAAATTTTATAGTCAGCATATATAAATCAATAGCCTTTACATATACAAACAATAAGTTAAAAGATATAATGGTAAGCAAAACTCTGCTAAAAATAGAAATAAAAATATTTTTTAAACTACAAATCTGGAATTAAATTTAACAAGAGGTGTGCAAAGTCTACATTTAATAAACTTTAAAACTCTATCATTGAATATCAGTCTATTATTTTAAATAAGAACTAACAGAAAGGTATTAAATTTTTAGCTTGCTTAACTTTTTAAGTTTTCCTAAGAATTTCTAATTTTAATGTTCTGTGATCTAAGAGAGCTATTTGTAAAATACATATAGATCTTTATGTTTTTCTTTATGCATAACATATGATCAATTTTTGTATTTTTGTGACTGTTCCATATACACTTGAGAGGATGGTTTTTCTCTATATTTAGTATGTAAGGTTCAATATATGTCTATTTGATCTGGTTTTGTGAAACATCAACATTTTAGTTGTAGGTGGACACAATACCTTTTTGTTTTATTTTTATGTGGTGCTGAGTATCAAACCCAGTGCCTCACGCATGCTAGGCAAGCATTCTACCTCTGAGCCACTACCTCAGCCCCTTGATCTATTTTTAATGACTGAAATGTTAATGCTTTTATCATTTTTATCTATATCTCTTTGTATAGCTGGTAAGATTTGCTCTGATAACTGGTTGCTATATATTTTGGTGAATAGATATTCATATTCATTATCTCTCCATCATGAAATGGGAAGTTCAGCCTGGCAATGGTGCATTCTTATAATCTCAGCAGCTCCAGAGGCTGAGACAGAAGGACTGCAAGTTTGAGACCAGCCTCAGCAACTCAGTGAGACCCTCAACAACTTAAACTCTGTATCACCATAAAAAAATGAAACAGGGTAATCTGGGGATGTGGCTCAAGTGGTAGCGCGCTAGCCTGGCATGCACGGGGCACTGGGTTCGATCCTCAGCACCACATAAAAATAAAATAAAGATGTTGTGTCCACCGAAAACTGAAAAATAAATATTAAAAAATTCCCCCCCCCCTCCAAAAAAAAAGAAAAGAAAAGAGAAACAGCTGGAGATGTAGCTCAGTGCTAAAGCACCCCTAGGTTAGATTCCCAGTGAGGGGGCAGGGGGGAAGAAATGTGAGCTTTATTTTTAAATGCTTTCATTTTCCTAACATATAATGCTTTTGGCTCAAATTCTACTTTATTACCACTACCACTATCTATAATTTCTTTAGTTTCAATATGAACTTATATATCTTTGCTTATCCTTTGATACATAGCCATTTAAATGATGTGGTACAGGTATGCCTTTTACATATGCTATTTAGTTGTCTTTTTTTAGCAACTTACCTACTAATATTTTTTTCCAATTTTGCTTAATTCACTTTGGAATTATATAGATTATGTTACACATTTATTTCTTTGAAATACTTCTTTCCAATTAGAAAAGTTTATATTTTTACGCTTAAATCTTTTTAAAAGTTCTTTGTTAAACTTTTAATATCTAGTATTTAACTACGAAAGCTGGGTGTTTTTTTGTTTGTTTGTTTGTTTTGTTTTTTGTAGTTGTTGCTATTATTGTTTAGTGAAGTTTTTCCAGAAAACAAAGCTAACATTTTAACTTTCAATTTTCATTACTATCAAAGGATATAATTGGTCTTCAGACATAGTTACAAAGAAGGTACAAAATACAAAGGCAGAAATTGCCTCCTTCTGGCAATCTGTGTCTTCTGAGATTGTGAGCGTTAGCTGAAAACTGGAGACCAGACCAAATACTTGAACTTTGTTAGGAAGCGACAAGTTCTTGCTTCCTTGACAAGGTGGTATTTTGGCCACATTTGTCCTTGAGCTTCATAGTGCTGAAGTCAGTCTGTAACTATCTATCCTTTGTAGACTGAATCATCCTTTTGTTCAGAAGATCATTAAGTTTATAATAAAAATATAATGAAAATTTAGTACTAATGTTAATCAGATGTAATCAGGATACCTGTGCATTTGCTCCTACAACAGATTTGCTCACCAATGAATGCAGGAACATCTCATAAAAGTGTTGGAAAGTGCGATATTAAACTAATCTTGTACCAAAATTTGTAGACAGAATTTTACTTAATTGAAAACCAGTAGCCTAAGGCTCCAAACAGAGGGATAATTTAAAAAAAAATAATAGTCAGGAAAAGAATTGCAAATGTCAAGTGATTAACTAATTAATTTTTAAAGTCTGTCTTCTACAGTGTAGATTACCTGTCAACATGTATTTTGAAGATATTTCTCATTTTACTCAAGCAAAGGTAAATGTAGGAAATCTCCCACAAACTCATTGGTCTTTTGGGGGCCAATAAAGAAGAATCTTATCCCTGTCTGTCAGTCTGTCTCCCTCCCTTCAATTCCCTTCCTCTCTCACCTTCTCTCTCTGCCATATAGACCATTAACATTTCCAAAGCTCCTTTCCTATAGGACACTTGAATGTGCCTCAGTTAATTTCTTATTATAATTTTTACAAAGTTACATATGATCAGTTGGAAATAGGGGTATACTTGACATTTCTGTGATTGTAATAGCAATCACCTGAGTTTATGAAATGAAAGGTTTTTTTCTTTAAATGTAATTTCATATAAATATCCAAACTTTTGAGGAATTATTTCTGAGATCCTACCTATTTCCCAACTCCTACCAGGGCAGAAATAGGATGATGAACATTTGCAGATGCAGTTCCATTTCAAGGGAAACTAAGAGTTAATTTTACTCATCAGAGTTATGTACATCTCTTTAATAGCCTGATGTTGGGATCTACAGCTCAGAATCTGCTACTAGGTACACTGAGCCATTGCATTAAAATAATAATATAGAAATATTTAAAATTGATTTCTTTTTTCTGAGAAATCAGAATATAATAGTTATTGTCTTCATGTATGCTTGTACTCTAAAGTTAATAAATTAAGTAGGATTTGTGGAGGATGGGGGTACTTTGTGATTGGCATAACCAAGACAGTCTTGACAACATGTCATTTTGAGTATTGCTCTGACAACCTAAGGCTCAGAGATTGTCAGGAGTTCTTCATGTTTGTTAGATTCCACTGGAAAATATTAATCCTGACATTTAATAAGTATGAGTTAGAAAGAGAGAGTGCCAAATTTCCTTTGAGATGATAATAATATACATAGAAATCCACACATATTGCTTTACCCAAACTACAAAAAGTAATAACTGTTATTCATACCTTATACAGTCTGTAGTAACCCTGATGAGCTTTCTTATTAATATCTTGCTTCAGAATAATAGATAACATAATTATAAATATAATGATATTATATATAATATATATAATTTCTGAAGTAAAAAAATGTTCTCCTAGGAAAGCAGAACTGGTGATATTTTCTGAGTTTCTCATATTATTTTGTATTATCCTTCCTTGATGCCTAGAAAAAAAATTGGACTTTGATACTGTATATTTTTAAGGTAGGAATAAAATTGTTTGCCGAGGGTAGTTATATGTATATAACTAGATAGAGAAATACGTAAGTAATCTTTGTAGGCATGAGATGGACCATTCTTCAAAATAAAAAATGGAGCTGATCTGTTCATTCCTTCTTGACATAATAATCTTCTTAAAATGCATGTGCCAGTGAGGTAATTAAATTACTCATTTGGTTAAGTGTTAACTTATTAATTCTTGCATTTACCAAGCTCTAAATTTATTCACAAATCACTACATCATTCAGTGATAGACATTATAACTCATTGATGAATAATGCATGGAACTTGCTTTGGAAAAATCACTTAGTAAATTTGACCCAAAAGTAACCTTATAGATCATTTTTCTAATATAAAGACATGTGTCTTTCACATGTCTGAGTGACTGTCATATTCACGATTATGTTTCACAGAAACAAAGATTGACTCTGGGCTAGGCACAAGGGTTTATGTCTAGTGAACAGGGAAGCTGAAGCAGAAGGATCACAAGTTTGAGGCCAACCTCAATAACTTATTGAGAGCATGACTCAAAATGAAATGTAAAAAGGGCTGGGAGTAAGGCTCAGTGGTAAAATGTCTCTGGGTTCAAACTCCTGAACCCACTGAAAAAAAAAAAGCTGACTTTATTTTCCTAATTGAGTAGATATAGGGCTTAACTTGAAAGAGTCACTGTTGGTCTCCCTAGACCAATAACATGGCTTTTTTTTCAGGGTCAATTTCTAATGAACAGTAACTGCTTCACCAATGCACCAGAAATATTTTCTAGGTGTGCATTTTTAAAGAGCCAGGTAATTAGCATTGTCAGGAAAAGTAGAAACAGACATCAGCTGGGGTCTGCAGGAGATGAAATCTGTAGTAAGAGGAATAACCCTGGGATTTTGCAGTGATAGTGAGTCCCAGAAGTGTATTATATCACATACAATTTATTCAAGATTTTGTAACCTAATTTTGCTAACATATTAATTCTTAAATGTTCATTAACTGAAGCCAACTAACCCTAAAAAACTCATCCCCCCAAATATTTAATCATTACTCATGTAATAAAGTTTCTTGAAATTCTAAAATTTAACCATTATTTTTAATCATTGCTTCTACTAAATCTTAAGGGTACAAATATACTTATTGAATATTTATAAGAAATCAATGGTGATATTTCTATGAAACACTTTCCTCAAACACATGGTTTAAAACACACACTATTACATTTAGTGTGCACTTCCATTTCTAATACTGTTGAACTTCAGCCTTATGCAGAAACAATTCACAGCCCTCTGGTATGTGATTATATTTCTCTTGTTTTTTAAACATAATATCCATAATTTTATCTCTAAACCATATATGATAGCTTTGACATTTGAGAATTTGTATAAATGATAAATATAATTTAAAGCCTATTTTCCTATGATTTGAGGTTTTCCTTCCACAAAATATTGTATTCCTGAGACTTATTAATACTTTTGCATGTCATTACATTTCAAATTTCATTGCTGAATACAGTTCCATTTGGTAAGTGCTGTTTATCTATGATGTAAATTGTATTATAAAACTTTTATTACAAACTTCATTTAGCCTTTGCTGCATCTTTAATGATTGCTCAAAATTTGAAATAAGCATCAAAAATGATTGTGAGGGTGCCATGTCACTTGCAGTAGTTCACATTGTGTTCATAGCCCTTAAAGGAAGGAGTAATATCCCTAAAACATTTCTGTTCCAGTCTGTATTACAATTAGCTTCAATAAATCAAATGAATTTATTTTAGTTAAATTACATATTATATCACATTTTTCTCTTGTCCAAGCCTATCAGAGTATTTGGGATTTTTATTCTGACATGTAGCATCTTCTGTACTTTGATTAGTATATTGCATTTGTGACCATTATTGATGTGGTCAGGAAAGGATAGATCTTGAAACCCTGAAACAAATGGAGGAACATCACTGAGATTGACAGCTGTTTAACTAGTATCATAGGATTGGTGATTGGACTGTATTCTATTCCAACAGCTTTCTATCCAGTCCCTGTTATAGTCAAGGCTATTGCAAAGGACTATGGCAAATGCTTCACTGGAATTCAGTTCTGTCTATTGAATCCTTGTCATAAACAGTTGGTTAGTCTGTCAGAGAAGAAATTGAGATTGGCTGAAAATAACTTGTTCTGTGTGAACCCTGCTGAATATAATGTCAATTACACCATTTCTAAAGTGTAGCATTTACCACTCACAGATGTCATGGGGCAGATGGGCATTTACTTTGAGACTCAAAAGTCTTCTCTTTACATTTTTGAAGCATATTAAGCAAACTGATGATTATACTGCCCAATTGTAAGGCTAATCTGAAGCTCTTATGAACTTTTCATGTTCTCCTATGTAATAGGGGATCTGAATACTGGAGCAGGAAGGGGCTCTGTCTATTGTGTAATTCAGTGGTCTTCTATGTTTCTTATGGGAGTACCAGGAGGTGTCTAGGAGAGCAGACCCAGATATCAGATTTGAGTTTTTTTGATTTTTGGTACAGGGGATTGAATCTAGGGATACTTTAACACTGAGCTACATTCCCAATCATTTTTATTTCTTATTTTGAGGCAGTTTCTTATTATATTACTGAAATCCTCACTAAGTTGTTGAGGCTGGCTAACTTGTGTATCTAACTTGTGTATCTAACTTGTGTATCTCCTGCCTCAGTCTCCCTAGTCACTGGGATTACAGGCATACACCACTTAGCTCAGACTTGGTTTTATAGTCTGGATTTCTTTTGAGATATTTTTAAGTTTTTGTTACCAAAATACTTATAAAATCCACCAACCTAGTCTCCTTTACTTTTCTTCCCATCATATTTTTAAATAAAAAGTGCCATTCCATCCATGACATCACTATACGTGTTTCTCAATAAAATTGCTAGCATTTGGGGAAAGTGCTTGACACTGCCTGAATTTGAAGCTTGTCTTTCTTTGAACTTTTGAATGAAATAAAGTGAATGTAGTAGAGGTAGTAGTCAGAGTAGAGGAGTAAACAAAGCATACAGAACATGTGTATACACAAAGTATAAAAGTTAAGCAAAACATGAATATACTGTGATGAAGACAAACTACACATTATCAGATCATCCCAATAGAACAGATTTCAAAGACACAAGATATTTTAAAGACTGTTGAGGAAGATAAAAATTCTAAGAAGTCACATGTCTCTTTTTTTTTTTGTCCAGCTGATTTCTTGTTATTTCTTCTCTTAACCATTTCTGTTCACTTTTAAAATTGGTACCACTGATTTTTCACTCTTGAGTCAGTGGCTATAATGGACTGTATCTATTATCTACATAAAACCTCTTTTCGTTTGAAAGAACATTTACTGATAATCACTGCCAAGAAACAAATAAGGTTAGGTGCTCCATAGACTACTGCTGTATGATCCACATCACCAATTTAGAAGTGTAGAACAATTATTCCACTCACAAAAAATCTGTGGGACAAGAATTCAGAGAGAATAGAATTGATAGCTTGCTTCTGTTCTACAATACTTAACCTTCATGTGCGAAAATTAAAGGCCAGTTTCATTAGAATCATCTGGGATGTCTTCACTCCCAGAGCTGACAGTTGGTGCTAGATGTCAACTGTGGTCTCCATTTGGTTGTTGGTCAAATCCCCTGCATATGACCTTTTCATGTTATTTTTCTTCCATAAGGTAGTTTAGGTTTCTTTATAGTAAAATGGTTGGTTATTAAAAGCAAGTACCCCCCCCCAAAAAAATGGGCAAAGTATATAGCATATTACTAGTCTCAGAATTCATGTAGCCTCACTTCTTCCATATATTGTACAGGTTATGAAAATCAAAAATGTTCACTAATAACATGTATAATCATCTCGGGAAAATTAATCTGCCACAGGCCACTTCTTATTACAGCAATTTTTACCTCTTCCAAATGCAAACTATATTAATGTCTCTATCAGGACTCTCGTATCCCACCATTATGGCATCAGATCCAAGTCTGGGAACTCATATCTAAATCCAGTTCAGGTAAAGAAGAAACTCTTCATTCTGTTCTTCTGTATCCAAAGACCAGACAGGAAAAGTTATATGTTCACATATGCAACATACAGTGGCAGAAAGGACTATAATAAGACACTATCTTTTAAAAATTGGAATACAGAAGGAACATGGCAACTATTTATTCATAACAATTCTGAAATCCAGGTGAACCATGTAACATTTCTAAGTCCATTTAATATAAATTTATAAGATATACTATAGTTTTATTAAATAACAATTTGTAATGTGCTCCACTGTACAAAAGCCACACACGTATATCTACTCTAAATAAGCTCTTCCTTGCCTGGGTTTTTGTATTATACTGCCATAAAAAAAAAAAAAAACATCATTAAGAGTGTTAGATATCCTATTGCATGAAGAAACTTTGTAAGGCTATGTGGCTAATGTTTGCAATATTAATATGCTTAATATTACTTAATATTCTTATAAGACAACACTATAGATCATTCTAAGGCTATAAAACACACACTCTGACATTGCTTCCATGGATATACTTTTAGTCCTGAGACATTTCCATAATCTAAGAATAATTTTCTAATCAGAAAGGGCGAAGAATAAGAAAGAATTTATTTTCAAACCTAAGTGATCTTGGCTTAGATATTTAGCAGATTGTCCTACAGGTCATTCTGTCCTCTTTTATTATAGACAACCACATTAAGCCAAGTGTTACCTTTAATATTCTGACTTAAAGTCTTTTGAAGCTTAATAAATCAATGTGAAGAATATACTTTACATTTCCACATAACTACCGGAACGACTGCTGCTAAGCTTTTTATGACTACATAGCAAGGATCCCTTTTCCTTTACAGTATATAAAAAATATTTTTCTCACTTTTCTTTAAGTCCTTACACTTTCCTTGAGGATCTTCAGGCTTTCATTAGGCAAGCACAAAGCCCTTGAGCTTCCTCCCACCATGTGGCCAAGCTGATACCACATGTCTTAGCTGTTGTTTGTTTTATTTTTCACAGCAATCTCCTTCTTACAGGTACCAAAATGTCTTGATTATTTCTAAATATTTGACAAACAACTGCAAAAATGGGTGTCTCAAAATAACTATATGTATGTTCCTCCCCCCCATGGACATTTTTAATTTGACTAAGTGTTTTAGTTAGCTTGGCTGTCGCTGTGACCAAAACACCTGACAAGAACAATTTTAAAGGAGAAAATGTTTATTTTGAAGCTTATGATTTCAGAGCTGTCCATCCATAGACAGCCTACCCCATTGCCCTGAGCACAAGAAGGGGCAGAACAACATGGTAGAATGGTGTGGCAGAAGAAAGTTGCTCCGGACATGACACCAGGAAGCAGAGAGAGACATCCCCTCACCATAGACAAAATATATGCCCCAAAGGCATGTGCCCCAATGACTCACCTCCTCCAGACATATCCTACTTGCCTGCAGTTACCACCCAATTATTCCATTCAAGTGGATCAATGCATTAATTAAGTGAAGGCTCTCAAAGCCCAATCATTTCACCACTGAACTTTCTTGCATTGTCTCTCACATGAGATTTTGGGGGATACCTCATATCTAACACACAACATGTAGCCTCAAACAAAAAAACACAATGAACTTCGGCTATTGAGCTGGGGTCTAGAAACCAGGACAATACACTTTCAAGGTGGATGCCTCCACTTGATGAATTCTGGCTCTCAGGTGGTTCAGCCAAATCTGTGGTCCATGGCTTTGGTTCTTTCCATATGGGTCTTCATATGGACTGCTGGGGCTTCCTTATGATGAGATTCCAAGTGTGAACACTCCCAAAGAATATTGTTGAAATGCAGAATAATCACATGCCCTAGTGTCAGAAGTCAAAAGTCATACTGCCTCCTCCTATCATTTCAAAGTAAGAGCATATAACTGGAATTAACATTTACTACATAAATTACAATGACTCTTTACAGGTCTGTCTTTATCTACTCATGTGTTTGTGTGTATATATATATTTCAGTTTTAAGTCTTTATCAGCAGTATTAATATAAACTTAGTGTGTGATAAGAAAATAAAATAAGACATAAATTATGCAAAAACATACAAACAGAAATCACTCACTTCATCTATTAGTGCCAAAAGCTTTGCAAGTACACAGAATTCCCATCTATGTATGGATTCCATAAGATTTAAGATGAGTGTGCCTCTCATATCAAACTTAATGGACTCACAATATTCCACATATGGATATAACATGCACAAAATAATTTGAAAATTTCTTAGATCTGGAATTTTAATTGTAAAGACAGTAGGCTAGCCTCTCATTGCTATATATTCATGCCTTTTGGTTTACCTGCACATTTAGGGAAAAATGTACAGCTTAAATTTCCTTCATAATTGAGTAGTTGTATCAAAAATATATCGAGCTGGGTGCAGTGGCTCAGGCTTGTAATACCAGTGGCTGGGGAGGCTGAGGCAGGAAGATTGTGAGTTCAAAGTCAGCCTCCACAAAAGCAAGATTCTAAGCAACTCAGTGAGACCCTATCTCTAAATAAAATACAAACTAGGGATGGGGATGTGGCTCAGTGGTTGAGTGCCATGAGTTCAATCCCCAGTACACACACACACACACACACACACACACACACACACATTGAGATGTTACAGTAGGCTCTTGAATAAAGGATATTATTGAGAATCCTAATGTCTTTCTTGTGAGGGTCAACAATTTTACTATGTTTAGAGGACTAAAGTGGTCTTGACAGAAGCCATTTAGCAGAAAAAAACAATAGGGGCTTCTCATAAGGGAAAAAACTTAGTTTTTGAAATCTATAGGAAAAAGGATTTCAAGAATGAAAACAGAAAGAATTAAATGACCTGTAAATCATTGAGTCAGGAATGTTTTCTTGCAGGATATTCAGAACTGAAGGAGGTAACACATGAAGTAAAATTCTCTTTCCTTGGGGTAATATGAAACTTAGGTGACTCAGCAGAGACCTAGGAAGATGCCCCTGTAGGTGGCAGTTAATACTCAAGAAACAGTGAGAGACCATGGTGGCACTCATCTCCAAGGTAGTTTGGAACACCAGAATGGGGCAGTAGGGCTCAAAGATGCCCCAGGGAAAGTATTATCAAGACTAATTACAGGAGTAATATAAGTAGTAATGACAGAGCACAGAATCCAGAATATTCTCCTCTAAAAGAGCAATGAGAAAAATGATAGATATAATCAACATCAACTTTTTAACTCAATTCAGGGAGTATTCCTCAATAAGAACAATGAGATTTATAGAGTTTTTACTTTTTTCTTCTCTCATTTCTTTCTCTCATTCTACCAGGTATCAACTTTGAGGTAACATTAAAAAAATAACAGCTGGGCATAGTGATGCATGCCTGTAATCCCAGCAGCTTGGGAGGCTGAGGCAGGAGGATTACAAGTTCAAATCCAGCCTCAGCAACTTGGTGAGGCCCTAAGGAACTTAGCAAGACCCCGTCTCAAAATAAAAAATAAAAAAGGCTGAAGATGGGGCTCAGTTGTTAAGTGCCCCCGAGTTCAATTACAGTGCCCCAAACAAACAAGCAAACGTACCTTCAGAAGTAAAAACAAGGACCTGTCATCCATGGGATGGAGAAGAAATTGGGGAGCAACACGGAAGGAGAGCACTTTCAATGTCTTTCACCTCTACAGCTGCATTATTTGACAATGATGACACTACTTGCAAGTTTGTCTCCATTTGGTTTGATTTGGGATTCCTCCAGTAAGAAATCCTTTTCCACAAGGCAATTATTGAAAATAACTTAAAGACAAATGATTAATTGAATGATTGACTCATGTGTGGATAATAACTGGGAAAATTAAAAAAAAAAAAAACCTAAAAGCAACATCTGAGGAATTAAATTTGTATTGTAGCTTTGGAAAGTTCCAAGAATTCCTAAAGTTCCAATAATTCCAAAAGGCCACATACCCAGGCATATGAGAATGCTCAAGAAAGGCCTATAAATGGCCTAAGCTTTCACTTGTAGGTAATCTTGAACTTCTTAAAAAAACAAAGAAGAAAAAGAAATCAAAGACAAGGTGGAGTTAATAACTGAATACTGAATCTCAAATGTTTATTTTTAACTACTTTTCTGACAGATTTTTAAAAATGACCCTAAAATACAATGAATTTAAATTTAAACTGATTGACAAAACAATGTACAAAGTTCTAATTTGTATTATAATAAGATCAGAAATAAGAGAAGAGTTAAAGAAACTACATAATTTTTTGAATAGTATCGAAGCTAGGATTGCTATAAATAAAAATATTAATAGCAAATCCTCAGGTCGATTATTAAGAAAATAGGTTAAAGATATATTGAATAGGACATTACAAGGGAGTTACAGGGTAACATAAGAAAATATCTATTTAATACAAAAGAATGCTCTGATGGAGTGAGGAACATAAGAAGAAGAAATAGATATTGAAAAAAGAAGACATAAGATATTGAAAAGCAATAACAAAATGCAGCATAAGTCAAAACTGAGCAGCAGTTACACTGAAGAATTAAACTCTCCAGTGAAAAGGCAGAGATTATCAGAATAAATTGAAAAAAATTATAACCATATTCTCTATAAAAGTAACACACTCTTTCGTTAAAGGTGCAAATAGGTTTAAAGTGAAAGGATGGAAAAGATATACTATGTGAAAAATAACTAGAAGAGAAATTTACTACAGGAATATCAGACAAAATAAACTTTAGATCAACAGTTGTATCAACAGAGAATGATATTTAGTTACCAAAAAAGGTCAATCCATCTAGAAAATTTTTAATTTTTTTTCTTTTTTGTTCTAAATAGTTATATATGATAGTAGAATGCATTTTGACATGACTATATGGAGTATAACTTCTCATTCTTCAAAAAAAATAACATTGGTAATTTAATCATACATGTACAAAGAAAAGTAATGTCTGATTCATTCTACTATATTTCCTATTCCTACTCCCACTTCCTTCCCTTCATTTCCCTTTGTCTAATTCAAAGTACTTTTATTCTTCCCTACCACCTCTCCTCAGCCATATTGAGAGTTAGCATCTGCATTATCAGAGAGAATATTTAGCCTTTGGTTTTGAGGAATTGGCTTATTTCACTCAGCATGATAATCTCTACTTCCATCCATTTACAAGCAAATGCCACAATTTCATTTTTCTTTATGGCTGAATAGTATTCCATTGTGTCTATGCACCACATTTTCTTTATCCATTCATCTGTTGAAGGGCACCTAGGCTGGTTCCATGGTTTAGCTATTGTGAACTGAGCTGCTATAAACATTGATGTGGCTGTGTCACTATAGTAAGCTGATTTTTATGTCCTTTGAGTATAAAGCAAGGATTGGGAGAACCAGGTCAAATGGTGGTTCCACTCCAAGTTTTCTGAACAATCTCCATACTACTTTCCAGATTGGTTGAACCAATTTGCAGTCCCACCAGCAATGTATGAATCTACCTTTTTCCCACATCCTTACCAACATTTATTGTTACTTGTATTCTTGATAGTTGCCATTCTGACTGGAGTGAGAAGAAATCTCAGTGTACTTTTAATTTGCATTTCTCTAATTGCTAGAGATGTAGAACACTTTTTCATATATTAGTTGGCTGATTATATTTCTTCTTTTGTGAAGTTTCTGTCCAGTTCCTTTGCTCATTTATTAATTGGGTCTTTCGGGATTACTGTTGTTAAGTTTTTTGAGTTTTTTATATTTTCTGGAGATTAATGCTTTATCTGAGGTGCAGGTGGCAAAGATTTTTTCCCATTCTATAAGCTCTCTCTTCACAATCTTGATTGTTTCCTATGCTAATTTAAAAAGTATAAACAATATTTTTAGTAAACCAAAAATTCTTTGGATATAATTGTCTATATTAAAATTTAAACAGGAGAAGAGGGGAGGAAATAATAAAGTTTTCAATGAATAAATGAAGTAGAAAATAGAAAAATAGAGGAAGATTGACAAAACTAAATGTTAATTCTTCCTGAAGAAGTGTGACAAATCACTTTATAGACTTACCAAGAAAAGAAAGGGAAAAATCAAATTACAAATGTTCTTATCGAATTTACGTAAATAAAATGGCTATACGGGGAGATTATGATCCATTATATTCTAAGGAATGATGTAACTCATATGAAGTGAGTGAATTACACAGTGATACAAACTAATTAAGGTTTCTAAAGAAAACATAAAAACTATGAGTAGACTTATATGTAAATATATAAGTTGGAAATAAAAGAGGAAGAAAAAACTTTCTACCAAGCAAACATTGGGACCACACCACTTCACTGATGAATTCCACAAAGTTTAAAGAAAAATTAGCACCAATACTTCACAAACTGTTCTCAAAAATAGAAGATGCAGAAATGCTGTCAAATTCAGGTCAATATTACCAAAATAATAAAAAAATACATTTAAAAAACTGTAAACTAATATCCTTTATGAATATACTTGAACAAATCATCAACTAAATAAAAAAAATATAGCACACATAAAGGAGATTATATATCATAACCAAATGGGATCATCCTAGGAATGAAAATTGTTTCATTGAAATTTAAAAAAAAAATCCATGTGACATTATTACAGGGCTGGGGACTTCTAATAAACTGAGCCCTTGTGAAGATCCCCCACCCCCTTCAAACCCTGATTCTTTTTACTAACTCAAAATCAAAAGTAAGGAAAAACTATCTGCTTTCACCCATCCTATCAATATTTTATAAGGAATTAAAAGTAAGACACTTAGGAAACAAAAATAAATTCTGTATATCCAAACTGTGAAGGAAGAAATAAACATCTCTATTTGCAGATGATCTAATCACATGCATAGAAAATTTTGAGACAGACGTCTGTAGAAATATTGCAGTTTATAAGTGAGTTTAGAGAGGTTTAGGACACAAGATCAATGTACACATATCAGCTATCTTCTGAAACACTGGAAATTAATAAATAATTCAACTTATAATAGCATCATAAACAGTAAAATTTTAGGAAAAAAATTAACAAAAGTAGTACAGGCCTTGCAAACTGAAAATTACAAAACATTATTGAAAGATTTAACAAAAACTCAAGTAAATGAAAAGCCATTCTACATTCATAAATTAATAGATTATTATTATTTATATGGTAATAAATCCTAAATTGATGAACAGATTCAGTGCATTTCTTATTGAAATCATAATTTCTTTTTTGTAAAATATAGAAATTTGTAAGTTAAACCTATAATTCATATGAAAATGAAAGAAGTTCAGAATAGGTGAAACAATGTTGGAAAAAAAACCTAGAGGACTCATACTTCTTGATTTCAAAACTTTCCACAAAGCTATAGTTTTGAAGACCATGTATATGTAACACTAGAATAAAAATAAATATTTATAGATCAATGAATATAAATAAGAGTCAACAATAAAACTATATATTGCTAATTGATTTTTGACAAGGGTGCCAAAACCAATCAGTAGGGCAAAAATTATCTTTTCAACAGATGTTGCTAAAACAATAGGAAATCCACATGCAAAGGAATAAAATCAAAAGCTTATCTCACATCATTAAACATTAACTAGATTTTGATGAAAGACCTCAATGAAAAAATAAAACTCTAAAACTCTTAGAAGAAAATAAGAACTGTGCCCTTGGATCAAGCACTGGTTTCTTAGTTTATGCAGCTGAGTAAAATTTAAACAAAATTAAACCTTTTATTTTTTTTGCTTCAAAAGACACTGTTAAGAATCTGAAAATGCAGCCCAAATGCAACCCTAGAATGTATTTGTATTGATAATTTCTGAAAATATCTAATTAGAATCTACTACACAGAATATATGAAGCACTCTTACAACTTAATGATTTGATAAATCAACAATTTCCATTTTACCCAGCAACTTCATTTCTAGATATATAACTAAAAGAACTGAAAACATGTTTATATAAAAACTGGTACATGTATTTCCATAACATTATTATTGTTAATAATAATAAATTAATTAAAAATGGAAACAATCCAAATAATCATCAATGGATGAATGGACAAATTAATATAGAATAGAACATTTTTCCCATCATAAAAATAAATGAAATCTTTCTATACAGTACAACATGAATGAGGCTTGAAAAAAAGTGTATCAAGTGAAAGAAATTCAATACAAAATGCAACATAAAGTAGAAGTGAATTTATATAAACTGCATAGAACCGGAAGATTTATAGAGTTTTCAGGACCTGAATGGAAGTGGGTAAGGAGGAATGGCTGCTAATGGGAGTAAGTTCTTTGGGACAGTAGGCGATGAAATGGCAGGAATAAGATGGTGGTTAAAGCACAATACTTAAACTGTACATTTAAAAAATGGTCAACTATATAGTATGTGATTCAAATTTGAAAATTCTTAAATAAAACAAAGTAATCAATGTCAAGGAGATCATTATGATTAATGGCCGCAATCTAACACTCCTTTAACAGAACTATACTGATGGTACAGATGTGGAAATAAAAATGAACAGATGGGGGTTGATTCTCACCTACAAGGTCAGTAACTGTGATGGCAGGCTGCAACAGTATAGAAAAGACAAAAGAGGGGCTGGGGATATAGCTCAGTTGAAACCCATTATTAATATAGATATTCTATATAAAGAGGTTTCAAAGAAAAGTTGAGGGAAACTGATAAGTACTATAAGAAATGGCAGAAAAAAAAAGTTTAAAAATACAGACTTCCAATTCCAATGTTAAGAAAAATTAAGGCCTAACATTATAGTGATGAGCTTTCAAAGACAAAGCACTTGGTTTACAAAATTTATCATTGTAAAACTTTACTATTGAGCAAAGTTTATTATACTAGTTATTTTGGAAGGAAATATTCACCTTTATGTTGGAGAAACATAATCCTATTGCTTATTTAATCAGGAATTGCTCTTGGCTGTCTATTATAGGCTTTTTGTCTTATTAATAAAAAATTTTAGTTCTATAATTCTTAATATGATTCATTCTTCAATTTTAAATGAATTTTCCTTGATAATTTTGTAATTCTTATATTTAATACTTTGACTTATTAAAATATTATATAATTCTAAAATCTTCACTCATGACAAATAAAGAGTTTGTAGGTTTTCCTTTCTCTAGGTTTTATAATTTTATTCTCATGCTAAATTTATAACTGTATTCAGAAGCTTTATATTTCTATCTATACACATATATTTATATATTTCCTAAATTTTTATATTTTTTATATATTCCCCAAACTTTTTAAAGGATTGATTCAAAAAGCAGGAAAAAATGGATGTATTTTATACATAATGGTTTATTTCAATCATTAACTTTCTTGAGATCAGAATTTGGTAGAGAGTGAATAGAGACCACAGTTTAAGGAAGTTTACATTGGTAGAATGTGTACAGCAGAATGTGCAGAATGCCAGGAGGTCAAAGCTAAACAAAAAGGTTGAGAGAGCTATAGCACAGTCTCCATCATTTTTAAAATAATTTCTAATATATGAAGGACTAGCATAAAAGTCTCTAAAGATGCAAAAAGAACAACTGTAGAATAGGATCATTAAACCCTCTAGGTGAGATAGGATCTTTGGGTTCATTCCTCAAAAGGATCATGCCCTAGTAATAGAACTAAACTACCTTCAGAAAAAAGGTTACTCTGCATTTGCCATATGAATCACAAATTCAAAGGCTGAAATTGTCAAACTGATTCCAGTTAACTATGTGCTAGACCAGCATCCAATATATTTTCTAGGAATGTAGCCAAATCCAACACTGAACACCATAAAAAAAATCACAATTTTTGGCATTTCATAAAAAGCTATCAGGTATGCAAAACAGCAGGAAAATATGACATATAACCATTAAAACTCTATCAATGGAAAGAGATTATGTTATTGGCATTCAAAATAAAAAATGCCTTTATAAAACTTTAAAATATGCTCAAGAAAATAAAGAAAAACATAAGCATAATAAAAAATTAAATAATTGTAAAATAAAGGTCAAATGCAACTTCAGGAAACGAAAAGCATATTATCATTAAGGAAAAACACACTGGTATGAGATATATATAATATATACATATCCATATTGTTTTAGTCAGCTTTTTCATTGCTGTGGTCAAAAGACATAACAAGAACAATTTAGGGAAAAATCTTATATTGGCTCATGATGTTACAGCCATTGGCTCATTGGCTCCTATTGGTCTTCTATTTGGAAAATCCATGATTGTCCAACCCCAAAGCTCCAGGCTAGAGATGAGGCAGAACATCATGGTAGCAGGGCATGGTGGAGGAAAGCAGCTAAGGAAATGGCAACCAGGAAGCAGAGAGCTCTATTCACCAAGGACAAAATTTAAACCCAAAGACACACTCCCAATTACCTACTTCCTCCCATCACATCCTACAGTTACTGCCAGGTTAAACCATATCAGTGGATTGAGACAATGATTAGGTTACAGGTCTCATATTCTAAATATTTAGTCTGAGAATTCTTGCATTGTCTCACACATGAACCTTTGGG
Organism: Callospermophilus lateralis; assembly: GCF_048772815.1. NCBI lineage: Eukaryota > Metazoa > Chordata > Mammalia > Rodentia > Sciuridae > Callospermophilus > Callospermophilus lateralis. The sequence goes on along the minus strand of NC_135318.1, from coordinate 68,327,713 downwards.
GAATGCCTCATATCAAAACCAAGACACATACATCAAAGCACCAACCATGAAAAAAGAACACCACCAAGAATAATGAGCATAACTTCAGTGAAATGTGTGACCCTAACAAGTGGTAAAATATAGATAATGGCAATTCCAAATGGAAAGAAGAAGAGGGAAGCAACAGAAACAGTATTTAAATAAATGCTTGACCAAATTTATCTAGCTTGATAAAAAATACATGATTTTATGGATCAAAAAAGCTTATTGAGAGTTAAAAGGAGAAACATAAGCAACACACACACACACACACACACACACACACACACACACACACTTCACAATGTCCCCCAATAAAACTGCTGAAAACCAGTGATGAAGACAAAATTCTAAAAGAAACTGAAGGGATGACACTCATTGGGTTCAGAAAAGTTATAAGTAAATTATAATCAGAAACGATGAAGGTCAGAAGTCAGTGGATAGGAAATTTTAAAACCCTGAAAGGAAAAACAAAATGGTGAACCTGGAATGCCACACTCACTAAATCATATTCCCATAATGAAGTCAAAATAAAGCTTCCTCACACCACTAAAAACTGAGAGAATTCAGGCAGAGTAGATCTGCAGTACAAGAAATATTAGGAAATATTAGGCACAAAGAAAATTATACCAGCTGGGAATTTAAATTTATACAAATAAATTAATACTTAAGTATAGGGTAAATTTGTATATTAAGTATATATTATTTTATCATCTAAAATGAGATCTGTTTGAATTAATAAAAATGATAATATCTTTAGGATAGTTAACTCATGAAGTAGTAAAGATATAACAGGAATAGTATAAAAGAGTAGAAGGAAAATTAAGAATAATTCACTGTTTTAAGGCTGTCATGCAATATGAATAGTGGCATATTATTAATAAAATGGGTTTTAAAATAGAGCAGAAATGCAGCAGCACCCACTAAAAATAAGATTTTAACTCACTGTCCAAAAGAAAGATAAAATTGAAATAGAAAAATAAAACTCAAAGGTTATTTGGAAAAAAAACAAAAAGGAATAAATGTAACAAATAGAAATCTGAGAGAAAAATGTAATACATAAACTCATCTCTTTCCAAATTTCATTAAATATAAATTATCTAAGCACTTGATTTAAAATCAAATACATGCGTGTATAAAAAGTAAAAAACAAAATGGTATCTATAAGAAATTTTAAATAGAAAGATATAGCTATATAGAAAGTAGGATAATCATATTTTGTTTGGATATATACTCAGAAATGGGATAACTGGATCATATGGTAGTTTTAGTTTTATATTTCTCAGGGAACCTCTATAGTGTTGTCCATAATGGCTGCACTAATTTACATTTCTACCAACAGTGTACAAAGTTTCTTTTTTCCACATTCTAGCCAGCATGTTATATATTTATTTCTTTATATAATCATCATTCTCCATGTATGAAAATATCTCACTGCACCCCATTAATATGTACAATTAGTATATACTAATAAAAATAAAATGATAAAAAATATATCATAAAAACAGTAACCTAAAGAAAATATTAGAAAGTTTACTATTAGGAAATAAAAGCAATTCAATGGCAGGGACTATTACCAGAGGTAGAGAGAGAAAAAAAAGAAAGGATAATTAATATAGAAGACATAGCAATAGTAAATGTTTATATAATTAAAACAGACCTTAATAACAATGAAGTAAAAATTCACATAACAAACAGGAGAAAATGAATTAGTTTTAAATTTTCAACACTATTCTTCAGTAAATGATTAAGTAGAGAAGAACATAGTTAAGTATCTAGAGGGCTTGAGCAACACTATAAAACAATTTCACTTAATCGTCATTTAAAAACAAGAGCAAAATAGTACACATTCTCTTTTTAGTGCTCATGGAGTAGAGGATAGGAAAGGTAGCAGAATATAACAGTTACTAATATGGCATTATGTAAAAATGTGGATGTGTAACCCATGTGATTCTGCAATCTGTATTTGGGGTAAAAATGGGAGTTCATAACTCACCTGAATCTAATGTATGAAATATGATATGTCAAGAGCTTTGTAATGTTTTGAACAACCAATAAAAAAAAAAGATAGATCAGAGGCAAACTCAAAAATCATGAGAAAAATTCAAAAATATTTTGAAGTATAACAAAGAAATGAAAGCATATTATGTGAAAAAATTACAAAATGTAATTTTGGGGAAAATTTATATACAAAATGTATTAGAAAAAAGAAAATTCTAGAATTAACTATCTATGATTGTATCTTAAAATACTACATAAAGAAGAGCAATTTAAACCCAAAAGAAGCTAAAGGAAATTTGGAAGATTAAAAGTCAGCTTTTAAATAGAAAGCTGAAAAAATGTTCATGCAATCAAAAGTAAGTCTTTGAAAAGAACTATATGTATATATATGTATATATATATATATATATATATATATATATATATATATTATAGTTATACATGTATGTATGGTTACAACTATAATATAATGCAACTATACACGTATACAGTTACATAGATGTATATGTATATTATATAAAAAACAACTAGATATGTTATATACACACACATATTGTTCTCACACATACTGGAGGGGTAGAGAGAGGAAAGAAGGGGAAGGTATAGGAAAGGGAGGGAGAAAGGAAGAGAAAGTGTATAGGAAACAGATTGATTTAGGGAATAAAATAGAGGGCATTACCACAGAACTTACTAGAACAAAGCAAGAAGTTTCTTTCTTACCATTTTTGTTTAAAATTGAACTGAAGTTTTAATCAGTAGGTAAGGATAAAATAATGAGAATGAAAAGGAAGTAAAACATTCTTTGCCAAAACAGAACTTCTAAAGAATTTGCAACAATGCTACTAGAATAAGAATTTAACATACTTTCAGTATATAAATACAAATATATTACAAATTAAAAGTTTTAAATATTTTCATTAGCACCAATAATTTGAAATACACAGAAATAAACATACAAAAACACAAGGGAAGAAAGAAATGATCAGTAAATGTTTGCTATTGTTTTAAATGTATGTAAAGGAGGCAATTCTTTCAAAATTGATGTGTGAATTACAATGTTATTTGAAACTCCCATCATTTTGAAGAAGTTGAGAAGTGAATATAAAATGCAAATGACCATAAGTAGCCACACAATTTTGAAAAAGAAGAACTATTCTTCATGAATTCAAGATTTACTTTAAGTCTCCAATAATCAAGACAGTATGGCATTGGCATAAGGCATATGGATAGATCAATGAAGCAGAAATTCAACCACGCTTGTGTGAACAATTGATCTTAACCAAGCTGCCAAGGTAACTTAAGAAAAAGCATATTCTTTTTAACAATGCTGCTACAACATCTGGATATTCATATGGAGGCAGAAGAAGATGAATCTCCAGTGTTAATTCACCTAATATACAATAAGCAACTGAAAATGAGTCAGATTTAATCATAAGAAGAACACATCGAGAAGAAAACATAGCAGAAATTCATGTCATCAGATTTGGAAAACATTTTTTTTTAGAAAGTGTACAAAAAAAAGCACACAAAAATATTCGAAATTAAGCTTCACCAGAATGAAAACATATTAAGTGCAGTGGCACATGTCACATGCCTATAGTCCCAGAGACTCATGAGGCTGAGAAAGGATGATCACAAGTTCAAGGCCAGTCTCAGAAATTTAGCAGGACCCTTTCAAAAAATAAAATAAGATAAAAAGTTTTTAAAAAGCTATTATTTAAAAAATACTTTTTACATCTAAAAAATACTTTTTAAAAATGTCTTGTTACAATAGTAATGATACAAATAGCTCAATTTTTAAAAAGGCAATTTGAAGAGACATTTGATCCAAGCAAATATACCAATTGCAACAGGAATTCATTTTTTTGAATATTTTTTGAATATTTTTTGAGTATTTTTTGAATAATGAATAATTAAGTAAATGTACTATTTTATGTGATGCCATGAATTTTTAAGACAAAATCATTTGTTTTATATTTTCTAAAAATGAAAGAAAATGAACCAATTTCAAACGAACCCATGAAAGAAATCTCAGTATAATCTGTCATCAGATAAGAGCTCAAAACTGCATTGAAGAGGGTTCAGTGGCACAAGCCTGTAATCCCAGCAGCTGGGGTTGAACATGTGTTCAGGAGGATCATGTGTTCCCAGCCTCAGCAACAGGGAGGTGCTAAGCAACTCAGTGAGACCCTGTCTCTAAATAAAATACAAAATAGGGCTGGGGATGTGGCTCAGTCCTCAGGTGCCCCTGAGTTCAACCCCTGGTACCAAGAAAAAACAAAACAGCACTGAAGGGAAACAGAAAAACCTTGGTTTGGGATCAGAGTGGTGGAAAAGAGGATTTTTGAGGTGCTAGAAATATTCTATAGCTTCATGATGGATATTTGACTGTGCATATTTAAAAAATATTATCTAACTTTACACTAGAATGGGTGAATTTATTTTATGTAAATTATACAATCTTTAAAATTAATTTTAAAAATTCTATAGATGTTCATTTGGCCTCTGTCATTTGGAGCTGTTAAGAAGTATCAAGTTAATTCTTGCTTCTTTGTTGGCAATACACTCTTTCATCTTGAACACAGTCCCAAGTTAGTGAAAATCAGTTCACTATACTTAGCATGCCATCTGTAGATACTAAAACAGTGAATACCATGGTGGCACAATTGCTTAGAATAATTTAAAATTTGCTGGTCTTTTCGAAGGCTTTAAGAAATTCAAAGATTAACAACTGCAACTCCATATCTCCAGCAGCATTTCACCATTGCACCTATCTTAAATCTTTACATAAGGTGTCACTAATGAGCTTCTGGGGATTTGCTTACACTTGTTTGTTGATCAATTTATTAATTTTTTTCTTCCCACATGTGACAAACCACACTGGCTGGTCACTTCTCAAAGTACCTTTGCCTGCAGCATGCATTGATTTCTAATTGTGAAACCTGCTCACCTTGGCTTAAAAGTTGTTATAGCATTTACCTCTTTACTTATGGTAATTGGGAAAACTATGGAGGTGAAAATATGAATGCATGGGACCATATTAGAGAAGAAGATTTGAGAAATTTAAGGAGAATTAAGATAGTGAATGTAATACTTATTCCACTTTATATGAGATTCCAGGATTATGCATTTTAAAACAATCTCATTCAAATATTTCATAATAAGAATATAAATCCTTGACAACTATACATTAGATCTGTTTCAGACAGATCTAATGTATAGTTGGATATTTGGATAGAAATGAAATCATTCAAAGTCTTCATTGACTTAAATGCATATTTCTGTCAAAATATTGAAACTATTTATATGTATAGTGAATACAGACAAACGTCAATTCTTCTGGTCCCAGAAATGGAAAATGTATAGATTCTTCACATAAGAGGTGTGAGAGAAATTATTGAAATTGATCATTGTGGAGTTTAGCACTTATTATTTATCCCTTGATTATCACTACTGATAAGCAGGAGCCAAAAACATGATAGACAGACAGGGGGAAGGCCTTAATTGCAGCAATTCTGGGCACAAAGTATCTGAAGAGCCATCACTGTGAACAGCACATGATCAACATTCTGATCTGACAGGTATTACATGATCACTGAGCACATCACTTTTGATTGACTGTAGAAAAAACTTCCCTCCCTAAATGTCATCAGCCAGTAGCAATAACAGTCACCTACAGCAACACCATATAAACCCATAGACAGCAGCACCTCTGTGACAACGCACTAGGGACCCCTTCCTTGAGAACACACTTCCTCTCTGTTTCAAAAATAAATTCTGTTACTTTCCTCTTACCCTCCATTATCCATGGGTCTCATTCTTCAGATCCTTGGGATAAAACCCCCACATCTCACTATATCTCACCACTAAGAAGGATCAGAAGAAGTTAGTTCTGTACACATTTGAAAGACTTATAATTATATTGCTACTGGGATAAAGGAAGGTTTATTTACAAGAAGAGGGGAGCTAGGTATTATTTTACGATTTCTATTAAAAGAACACCAACATTCTTTTTATCCCATGCTGCCTTAATTCCTTAATTGATGAGGGGTAATAAGTTTACCTAAGGGTGCCTTACCATTGAGCTACACTTCCAGCCCTTTTTATTTTCTTTTGAGACAGGGTCTCACTAAGTTTCCCTTTTTAGCCTTGAACTTGCAATCTTCCTGCCTTGGCTTCTAGAATAGCTGGGAGTACAGGATTGTGTTACCCATCCCCTGTAAGAGGTTTTGTTTTTGGTTTTGTCTCTTACACCAAGATTTGAGCTGATTCATAGTGGGGTAGGGAAAGGAAACATGGGAGGAATAGGCGAACTCTAGATAGGTCAGAGGGGTTGGAGGACAAGGGAGGGCACAGGGGTTAGAAATGATGGTGGAATGTGATGATCATGATTATCCAAAATACATGTATGAAGACATGAATTGATGTGAGTATATTTTGTATACAACCAGAGATATGAAAAATTGTGTTCTATATGAATAATAAGAATTGTAATGCATTCAGCTGTCATGTATAAATAAAAAAAAAAGAAAAAGAAAATAATTAAATAGTATCTAGCCAAATTTTTGCAGTACACAAATACATATGTTACAAAATATAACTATGGGATAGGTACTTTCATGTAACAAGGTCTTAATTAAGAGGGCATGGAACACACCTAGTACTTGGCTTGATGGAATTCAAAGTGTAAGAAGACTTAAAAATTCAGTGAGAGAAAAAAGAAAACACATTTTGAAAGAAAATAATAATTTCACAATGAACAACTGAGCACATTTCGAAAGAATTTGCAATGGAAACTTGAAAGGGAAATGACAATTACAGTCTGACTGAGAAGGACATATGACATTATGAACAAAAAGAGAGAGAGAAAATAATGTTCAGCTCTCCAGCCGTGAATAAAGACATGACTGAAAACAAAATGAAGAAACTTCAATCTCTAAGAAACCAGCCAAAATACTCTCTAGGCTGAGAAATAACAGCAAATTGTAGGAATTCCTAGCTTATTATTCACTAAGCCATCACAGTTTGAACCTAGGATACTTTTTAGACCCTTAAATATTCAGAGGTCTCTTCTCAATGTAAGTGAAGTCCAAATCATTATTATTCACTCTTTAAAGAAGGTCAAATACCCTAGAATTAGTATTATTAGACACATATGTGTTGTTCAGAAACTGAAAGAAACCTAGGTCAGAATTTAGGCATTGAGACGGATGTAACTGGCTGAAACAGTTGACCTTTCTGTATTTTATTATCTTCTTATGCTTTAACCTGACAATTGTCCATATTTTCTGGAACAGAAACTGCCTTGGGAAAACAGTGATGGACAGAAAAGTTGCCTCTGGTGCCTCAGTATTAATTATATCAGTATTCCTAGTTTCCTCTCAGGCATTTGATTTCTAAATTCCAATTTCATGAAGCATGACTAGAAGATATCTTTTAACTAATATTTTTTTGCATCAGAACATTTCTTGAATAATATTAGATTTAGAGAAATCAAAAGTCTCAACAACCACCTTATGGTTAGATTCCTCATTCTTTGCCAATGAGAGCAGCTAGCTCAAATATATGGGCAAGGCAATTAACCTCAGAAACCAATTTGAGAAACAGTGATTACATGGTAGGAAAACAAAAAATGTGTGTGTGTGTGTGTGTGTGTGTGTGTGTGTGTGTGTGTGTACGTGTGCAGGTGCATGTGTGTAGGGGGGGTGTTTGATCACAGAGAACCTAATCCAAGGAAATACCCAAGGTCTAGCTTTTCACTGTCTCTTTCTTATCAAAAGACTTGGCTTCTAACTATGAGGCCAATGGGGCAGGAGCCATAAAATTGTTAACATTTTTTAAACTAGATTTAGTACATCCCAGAGCTTACCGATTTGTTAAGCTTCTAGAAGGCAGAAATATGCCTTGTGTATTTACCATAAACTTTGTGGTGTGTGTGTGTGTGTGTGTGTGTGTGTGTGTATACACACACACAAATATGTATATATATTTTAAAATATAATACCCTGGACTTCTCCTCAATGACCAATCACAAAGATATTAATGGTCACCATGTGTATATTGACATACTAAGCACTATTTACAATAATAAAAAGGATTACTGGAGAAATTATGATTTACCTGCTTGGGCAATTTTATACATTATCTCCATTCATCAGATATGCCAAATAAAATCAGAGAGATTAGGTGTCTTTTCCATAGGCATGCTGCTAAAAGATGGTGAGATATAAAAAAGGGAATATTTCTGGGAGGAGGATATGTACCCTGGAGCACTCTAATTGTGCCTTCATGGTAGACCTTGAGGTCATTTGTGACATATTTTTCAGAAACCTTGACATTGAGCGCCCCAACCTGCACTAACCTTAACCACCTCATTCGTCAGATTCTGTCTTCCATCACTGCTTCCCTCAGACTTGATGGAGCCCTAAATGTTGACCTGAAATTCTAGGCCAACCTGGTGTCCTATCCCTGCATCTACTTCCCTCTGGCCACACATGTACCTGTCATCTCTGCTGAGGGAGCCTACCGTGAACAGCTTTCTGTAGCAGAGATCACCAATGCTTGCTTTGAATCCTCTAACCAGATGGTAAAATGTGTTCTTCCCCATGGTAAATACATGGCTTGATGGCTATTGTACCCTGGTGATGTGGTCCCCAAAGATGTGAATCCTGCCATTGCCACATCATAACCAAGCATACTATCCAGTTTGTGGATTGGTGCTCCTCTGGCTTCAAGTTTGGCAGCCTCCTGGTAGAGGCCTGGCTAAAGTACAGCATGCTGTGGGCACATTTAACAACACCTCAGCTGTTGCTGAGGCTTAGGCTCGCCTGAATTACAAGTTTGACCTAATGTATGCCAAGTGTGCCATTGTTCACTAGCACATGGGCAAAGCAATGGAGGAAAAAGAGTTTGCTCAGTCCTGCAAGGACATGGCTGCCCAAGAGAAAGATTATGAAGAGGCTGGAGCAGGTAGTGCTGACAGAGAGGAAGAGGGTGAAAAGTATTACCATTTCTGCTGCAATTTCATACTCCATTGTCTTGCATTTGTCTTATGTCTCTTCTTTGTAATTAATTTTATTTTTTAGCTCTAAACTATCAATAAATATATTTCCATTTTAAATTAAAAAAAACAGTTAAGAGAGTTTTGAAAATCAAGTTATAAAACCCACGAAGGTTGACAGATAAACCAGTATGTTAAACTAAGTTTGAATTTCATAAAAACAAAGTGATTTTTAGTGTAAGTATATCCCATACAACATTTAGAAAAGTGAAATACTACATAGGAAATATACTAATTTTTTTTAATTTGTTTATCTAAATTTCAAACTTAACTTGCTTGAAGACCTATATTTTTATTTAGTAAATCTGGTAACCATACACATGATATATTCTAATTCCCATAAATTTTGTTTGCACCTTAGTTGATATCATTAAAATATATATCAGAAGAATTTTAAAAGTCATTTGGAACTTGTAGAGAAGCAACATCTACTTGCTGAGAACTGTGCTGAGACAGAAGATACATGACAAGTTCTTTTACTTTCAAAGAGTTCATAATCAAGTCAGGCAGAGAAACCCCATAAAAAGTAGCAGTGAACAATAGGAGAAAATGAGCTAGAAAGTATTAGATTGTGAGTTAAGAATAGAGGGCAATCAAAACAATGATGACTAGCAAGAGAAGATGTACCAGCGGAGTAGAAAGGAGGTCAAGTTGGAACTGTGAGCCTGTCTGAGAAAAGTATTCTTCTAACTTCCACATAACCCCTCCCCGTCTTGGGTAAGTCCAGTGCCTACTGTTGACTGTGCGCAATGGAAGCCCAAGTCCCTCAAGCAGAAAAATGTGCTCATCAGGAGAGGAAGAATGAGAAAGCGCAGACAATGATGTAAAGGTAAAATGACATTTTGATGAGAGAATAGTAGTTGTTCTAAAAGGGAAGATCCCAGAGAGCAGTACAGCAGCACCTCGGAATCTGTGAGAAATGCACAGCCTCTGGTTTCACCCCAGAAATACCAGCATTTCTAGGGGTAAGACGCAGCAATCACAATTTTAACAACCCCTCTAGAGAGTCTGATGCATAGTAACAGAACAACTGAAACAGAGCTTGCAAAGATATTTTCCTTTTTCTTTCAACCAAAGCAGCCATTGTAGAATGTATCTACAGTACAAAGGATAATCTCCAATATCAAGTACAAAGTTGAGAGACAGAAAGACAGTATTCAGACACCTAACTGTCCTAAGCATTTCATGCCTCCTTGAAACCATTCAAAGTTGCTGCCAGGTGGCAGAAGAATCATGATGAAGAGATCAAATCAAAATTCTTAGCGGACTATTCTCCTAGAGATGGTAACTACCACTTTCAAGTATTTAATCATTTTATTCTTACAACAGTTAACCAATGTGATCTACTATTATTGAAATAGTTTGATATTATTTTATTCTGGTAAAACAGCATATTTCACTAAAATGTAATGCAAAAAAAATAAGTTTCTATGGGAATATTTTTAAAGTTTCAAATAGAACTTGAGAATAAAGAGCTCAAGGGGATATTTAAAGTTTTAGAACAGCTACTTATGAATAATAATAATAGCTGATGCTTACTGAGTGGTGGCTGTCAGATTCCCTATGGAGATGTGTATATGTTTGTGTGTGTGTATATATATGTCTGTATCTCTACGTGTATGTGTGTGTGTGTGTCTATATATATATATATGTACATATATATATATATATATATATATATATATATATATATATATGAATACATAGTCAATTTATCTTCACAGAAACCCTACGGATAATATTATTATTTTTATATGGGAAAAGTGAGACATCTATAGGTTACAAAGTTTGCTTAATGTCATAAGCAAAGTAGGATAAGAACTATGTTTACAAATGAGGCAGTCTTTCTGTAGAGCCCAAGCTCTTAACCATAACAATGAACCACTTTCCATATTTTAGCAATAACTCAACATTTAGAAGCAAAAAAACTCCATGGGATCATTGATAAATATTAACTAGTTTATGAAAAGAGATAAACTATGAAATATCAATTGAGATTTAAGTAAATGTTGCAATTATTAAAATTAGGATTTAAAAAGAAACAAATTTCTAAAGTCAGAAAAAAGGAAAAGTGTAACATAGATAGAGAATAGTATAATAATTATAACAACAATTCTTTGCAGCTCTTTGAAGTATTCTGTATAAGTTTATTTTCAAAAATACCAAAATGTTGTAAGTTGTAACCATTTATGATTACAATCTGTTATATTGCACATATATATGTGTATTTATATACATTCCCCCTTATAAAAATTTTCTCTCACGAAATATATTAAATATAAATGAGGCTTTTTCATTGTTCAGAGATTGTATTATAAACATTCATTCTAGTGCTGTTAGGTATTATGAGAGTTGGGAAATATGGGGCATATCTGCCCAGTTACAAACAGTATGACTCGTAGTTACTTTTACATATATGTATGGCACAAGAGGGCAGAAATGTGTTGTGGAATAACAAAGAGTCCTGTTATGTCTAAACTCTCAAAATTCAATCATTTTACTTCTAAATATCTCTGCATTAACCAAGGAGCTTTTAGGAACATCTCATATTCAAACCATAACAGAATGCTATTGAGATTGCCCAGGTAACAGTAGATGAAGGTTTGAATTAGAGACTTTCAAAAGGCATTTACAGAATGAGTCAGAAACTTTCCAGTTTCAGAATTAATACTAGATAAGAAGGAGAAAGAAGAAGAAGTTAGGGTTGGTTTTGAAATTCAAGCTTTTAAGTGATAGCCAGTGGCACCATTAGTAAGAAACACTAAATTAAGCAGCTTTCCAGTCTACTTCCATCACAGCCTCATCATTGAGACAACTGTCTTTATGTTGAAAATGATGAGATGTGGTTCTATAAGGTTTCTTCCTCCCATTTATAAAGTTCCATAATCTTAAGCAAATAATTTTGAAATTAAAAGCAACAGAAGCATCTTTCCAGAAATATAATGAATATATAAGGAGACAGGCGTTACTGATAGGTAGAGAACTATCCCAAAGTCAATTTCTAAGAGGTTTATAGATATCATTTGCAAACACACACACACACACACACACACACACACACACACACACACACTATAAATGAGATATTTGAATCAATTTCTGTTCCATATTCTTGTTAGCAATTTAATAACACCTAATTTGCTGATAACTACTGCATCATTTTATGTTACCTAAAATAAGAAACTTTTGTAAAGTTGAATTTGGGGTTATAGTCTGAAGAATCCAACTATCAACCATGCTTAAGAAGTGGGTAAAACATTTAAGTAGCAATTTGCAACTATTGCCTTATGGCAATAAACAACAACAACAACAGTTTTTATTTTTTTGCTAGTTTTCTTGATTAACAGCTTAAACGAACTCTTTCTTTGAACATCCTTTGAGTAATGTGGTCTTTAAAAAATGATCTTAATAATTAATATAGTTCAGAAAAAAGAATTTGGATGAAAATCAAGATATACCCAAGTATTATTTGGTCTTAACCCTTCAACTTCCTCTGCATGCTTTTCTAAACTTACTTCAAATTTTAAGAGAGAAAATAACTTCGTAGCACGTATACTTTCTTAAGAGTTTTTTTTTTTCCTATAGACCATTTTCAGACTCTGTCCTTTGATATTTTCCAGTATCTGATTCTACTCCCACTGTGTAAAATTTTCTCATTTTGCTTTTGGTCCATCCCCCAAAATAATCCTTTTACCACCAGTACAAGCCATTCTTTGCCATCTGTACAACTTCCTCTTTGTTTTTTCCTCTCAAGAATTATTTTTCCTGCCTCTTCTAATGTGAATCCTATAAATGTTGAGAACTAATGCTCTAGAAACCCCATTCTTAACACTCCACTCTGGTCTACCCTGAGATTCATCTTCCTGAACTGTATGTTGCATCCAATAACTTAAACTCATCCACAATTAACCCCACAATTTGCTTTACCTTATATGTTTTATTATTCCAACTAGATTTTTCTTCTCTGCCACCATGGGTAATATCATCATCTCTCTCTGACAACTTTGTTCAGTACTTGCCTAAGTGATGGAGACACTTGTAGATCGACACACTTAGGCATTTTCTTTAAAATTCCTATCTTTGGTTATGGTAATGAAGTGTAGTGAAAAACCTCTACTCAAAATGCCACCTGAATCCATGGGCTCTACATCTTCCAATTCAATCAGTCATGAATTGAAAATATTTGAAAAAACAGTAACATCTATATTGAAAATGTATAGGCCTTTTCATTATTTTCTAAACAATACAGTATAACAATTATTTGCATAGCATATGCACAGTATTAGGCATTATACATATAGAGATGTTTTAAAACACATGCACATGTGTAGGTTATATGCAAACAATACACCAAGTTACATTAGAGACTTGAGTGATGCAGAATTTGGTATCAGAGGGGGTCCTGGCACTAACACCATGATAATTGTTTTGTGTTTATTTAATGAGTTGGTTTAAATGATGCCTTTTGTTTATTTTTCAATGAGCATTTAAATAGCTACTATGTTTAAAATATTGTAATAAATAGAGTTAAATATAATACAATACAATAAACCACCAGAAAATATCAATGATATACAACAATCAGTATTTGTCTTTATCACACATGTCTAAAGACCATCTCAAATTCAGTTAATTTAGGCTGGGCTAAACTGTGTTTGTCTTCATGTACTACGTTTGTTCTAGATCTTCTCCTAGGGATTCCTCATTGTCCTTGGAGTTTGGACAATGTAAGGTGTTTTTTCTGAACTCCACTTTAGAGTTCCATAAAATAAGATACATCTGAGAAAAATTATGTGAAACACAACTATAGCTGAAAGCATGACTAAATTATGGCAAAACCTTGTTAACTACAGGAGAATAGATTGGCAGGGGTTGGAATCTGAGCTCAGATATATACATGGAGGAGAAGACCAAGGTAAAGATGTAGGATAAATCATAGCATAGTGTGCAGAATGGGAATCAAGTATGTTTAACAGATGTTACACAAGTATGTTCCATGTAAAGGAGAGAAAGAGTTTTGTCTAGAAATCTAAACAAATCTGAGAATCTTGAATGTTTGTGATGGTAGTGAGCAGTTGGTATTGTGTAATTTATGAGCAGGTCATAGTGTAATAACCATCAGAGGCTGCATACTTGTGAGAAATTTGGAGATATATTGTTTGTGAAGACAAAAATCTCAACCCTAGCCAGGTACAGTGGCTCACGCCTGTAATCCCAGAGGCTCGGGAGGCTGAGGCAGGAGATCGAAAGCTCAAAGCCAGCCTCAGCAAAAGTGAGGCACTAAGCAACTCAGTGAGACCCTGTCTCTAAATAAAATACAAAATAGGGCTGGGGATGTGGCTCAGTAGTGGAGTCCCTCTGAGTTCAATCCCTGGTTCAAAATAAATAAATTAATTAAATTAAATAAACAAAACTTCAACCTTCTAAGAAACACACATGCACACACACAGACACACACACACACACACACATACACACACACACACTTATAAGAATCAGAACACTCTTATAATCTCACGCTCCAGCAATAAAGCAAGGCTTGATCATTGGAACTTAGGTACTAACAAGTCAAATCTAGCTGATTTCACAAAGTTGAAATCTTTTTAATTAAGATATGGAGAATTTAAACACCTCAATATTACCCTTGACTGGATAGAGGCTGTACTTGCAGAAAAGAGCCAAGAAACACCTGCTGTGGGAAAGGAAAATAGGATGACTATTAGCAAAAACCCAATACATTCTAAAATGTGTTGGTGGATTGTTAGGTAGTAAAACTGTCTTGATAAAATTTTCTTAAATCTCTAACTTCTGAAACTGTGCTAGTTCAAAGAAACTGCTATACAACATGTATAGAATATTTACCTCCAGCCAAATATTAACAAAACAAATAATATAATCTATATGAAACTAGTCCACCATTAATATGTGAAAGTGTTATATTTTGACTTCACTTTAAAGAAAATTCTGTCTGGGCTGGCATTGCAGCTCAACAGTAGAGCATTTGCTTCTCATGGGTGAGGCATTGGGTTCAATCCTTGGCACCACATAAAAATTAATAAATAAGATAATGATATTGTGTCCATCTACAACTAGAAAAAAATTTAAAAAAGAAAATTCTCTATACAAAAATGAAAAGGAACCCCCAAAAATGTATCTTTATACAACTTTTTCTGTTATATAAAACAAAAAAAAATTATACCTAGAAAATTTTCAACCTAGAAAGAAAGAAAACCGGAAATGTTAAATTATTTCTCTGCAGTAAAAATGCCAGTGTCTTCAAGTCCAATCACATATATCCAACTTTCACAAAATTCTGATATTAGGGGTACTCCAGTGTCTCACAGTATTATAGAATTTCCTATGGCCTTGGAATTTTTGTACCTTCAAGAGATGATTATGATTATGATGATGATAATAAAAAATGATCATGATCATGATAATAAAAATCAGATGCCAGCTATTATTTACTGAAGAAAAGAAATAATTCAGGGCGCACCTTCTCAATTATTATATTTCACATTGATGAATTTTCAATGTAAATGATATTAGTATATTTCATCAATCAGAAATAGGCTCAAAGAATTCTTTTGACTTCTTTAAGTTTCCACGGCAGGTAAGTAGAAGTTGTTCTGCAAATTTAATCCCAAGTCTATGATGTGGAACTTATATTCCAGAAAATGAGAAAGAAAGTGTTGTTTCTTCTCTAAAGGACATAAAATTTTATCATGCATGTTTCTTCCCTTATTCCCACACAGATACTTGAAAGTTTATCCAAATATGTCCAAGGTCCAAGGGGGAACTTTAAGACATAATCTTAAGGAATTATATACCTTGAATATGTATTGACAAATGTCCCTGGTAGTAATTAGCTAGGAAGAACTTGTTTATATCATTGACAGAACCTTGTATATTATCTGTGGTGATGAGAAAGACAAGAGAAACTTGTATCAATGAAAAAGTAGAAAACCAATCTATAGACCGAGACAGTAACAGATACTAAGAGTCAGATATCAGATTCAAGACATATTTACACCCAATTTGCCATTGAAATGACCATTATGATGTAAGAAAAAAAATAAAAATTCCAACTGTGATTAAATAAGTCAATCTCTTGTTTTAGTTGGCTTTTTCACTGCTCTGACTAAAAGCTTGACAAAAATAATTTTAGAGGAGGAAAAGTTTATTTAGGGCTACACGGTTTCAAAGTTCTCAGTCCACAGACAGCTGGCTCCATTCCTTGGGGCTCAAGGTAAGGCAGAACATCATGGTGGAAGAGTGTGGTGGAGGGAAGCAGCTCACATGATGATCAGAAAGAAGAGAGAGAGATTCCACTCACTAAATACAAAATATATACACAAGGCATGCCTCCAAAGGTCTACCTTCTCCAGCCACACCCTGCTAGCCTATGGGTACCACTCAGTTAATCCCATAAGGGGATTTATTAACTGATTGGGTTAAGGCTTTCATAACCCAATCATTTCTCTTCTAAACCTTCTTGTATTGTTTCACACATAAACTTTCGGGTAACACCTAATATCTAAGTCATAAAACTTGTTAAGAGTCTGAGAAAAATTT
This sequence comes from Callospermophilus lateralis, assembly GCF_048772815.1. Lineage (NCBI taxonomy): Eukaryota > Metazoa > Chordata > Mammalia > Rodentia > Sciuridae > Callospermophilus > Callospermophilus lateralis. The sequence continues at coordinate 68,311,059 of NC_135318.1, read as the reverse complement.
TAAGTGCCCATTTTTGTTACCCCCCACAGATAGATTGAGGATATCAAGCTATTCTGACATCATGCAGCATGCAGGTAATCAGGCACACCCCTTGTCATTTCACCGAACAGCCCAAAAAATTTCATACTGATAGAGTGATTTGTTCAAAGTCATATAATTAGCAGTGGTCGCACTAAATGCACATGTTTTTTTTCTTCGTACAGGACTGATGTGGACTAGATTGTGTTCCCCACAGTGTGACTGTATTTGGTGATGGGATCCCGGAGGTTGTCAAGCTTAAATGACGTTCTCAGGGAAGAGCCTCGATGAGGGCATTAGTACCCTTATCCAAAAAGACACCAGACTCTGCTTTTCCTCTTTGGCTACCAGATGAAGATAAGAGTGAGAGAGTGGCCATCTGAAAGACAAAAGGAAAGTTTTCCTTACACATTGGTGCACATCTTGATCTTGGAGTTGCTAGCTTCCAGAACTTTGAAAAAAAAATAAATTTCAGTTACTTAAGCTATTCAGTCTATGATACTTTTCTATGATAGCTGGGGCTGACTAGAATAAGGGCCAGCTGTTCCCCCTTCTTACTCTCTAGCTGTGTGAAAGCCAAGGGCCCCCAGACTGGAAAGGAGGACTCTGAAGGCAACATTCCTACTATCTTTTTGCTTTGACATCTGCTGTGATTTGAACATGTCCTCTCCAAAATTTGGATGCTGCTATTGTGATGTATTACAAGGCTGGTGCTTTAAGAAGTGGCCGTGAAAGCTGCTCCTTCTTGGATGGAATTAAAGTTCCTATGAAAGATGCTTCAGGCAATATTTGGCTGACTTGCTTTTCCATCTCCCTCAACGTGAAGACTGAACTCCTCTTTGTGGAGGTTGTAGCAACAAAGGATACTTGGAAGCAGAAAATGGACCCGATGAGAGAAGACAACCTGCTGACTTCTTGATATTGAACTCCTCAGCCTATGGAACTGTGAAAAAAATAAATATTTGTTCTTTACAAATTATCCATTCTTGGGTTTTATTGTAGCAAACCATACAAACTAAGGCAATATCCCTTTCAACAATATACCTTGATCTCATTTCCTCTTTCCTCTCAAGGGGCTTTCCTACGATAAGCTTTAAATGCAGTGTAGGTGACAAGACTCTGAAAATGGTCCTCAAAAATCTTTATGCAAATTAAGAAGAGGACTGTGTTCTATAGTTGAGCTTCTAAGGTCGACGCATATTCTTTCTGAAGTAAACTTACCCCTCTGTTCAGACAGGTACCACTAACAAAAGGAGCCACAAAAGAAAATTATTTTCAAAATTACCTGAGTTGATAATATATACTCTAACTTCCTCTCATGCCAATAAACCAAATGTTAGAGTCATGTTGAGAGTACATCTCAGCCTTAGGATTATTTACATACAAGTTCATAATTTTTATTGTTTTATTTTAAACTTGTCCCTATTCTTATTGGTGCATTATAGTTTTAAATAATGGTGGAATTTGTTGTTCTATTTTGTACATGCACACAACATAGCAGTATAATTGGGCTAATATGATTCCTCAGTATTTCCCCTATCCCTCTCCTCCTCTCTCTCTCCATGATCCCTTTCCTCTACTCTGCTGATCTCCCATTAATTTTCATGAGATCCGCCTCCACCTTTTTTTTTTCTTTTTCCTCTCTAGCTTCCATGTATGCCCCTTGACCTTGTGAGCTTGGTTTCCTTCACTTAACATAATGGTCTCAAATTCTATCCATTTCCCTGCAAAATATATAATTTCAGTTTTCTTGATGGTTGAATAAAACTTCTTTGTGCATATGTACCGCATTTTCTTTTTGCATTCATCCACTTATGGACACATAGGCTGGTTCCATAGTTTGGCTATTGTGAATTGTGCTTCTATAAACATGGTTATGCTTGTATCTCTGCAGCATGGTGACTTTACTTCTTTAGAATAAGTACTGAGGAGTGGTAAATCGGAGTCATATGGTAGTTTCATATCTCGTCTTTTGAGAAATCTTCCTACTGATTTCCATAGTAGTTGGAATATGCACATTTTTAATTTAAAACTATTTTGAAGTAGAAAAAAAATAGTAAGAACATTTCAGTGAGTGGTGTATGACAAGACTTGACAATTTTATTTTTAATTCTATCCTCTAATATTGCATGCCAGACTTCACTTACAATGATACCAAATATGAATTCCTACCATTAAAAATACTTAATGGAATATTCATTTGGCCTTGGCACAGGAAAATTTATTTACAGATATCCCTTACTTTTTATAAGTGTCCCACAAAGAATAGCAATATGAAGTAAAATATGGCAAAAGAACTATAGTTTGTTGTTGCTGTTGTTCTAACCAAAAACTGGCATAAGAAATAGTTTTCTAAAATCATTTCCTCCAAAAATGCTCTTGTTTTCAGATTTTTAATTGGACCAAATCATGTTTTTCAATGTCAACACTTAAGCTCTGAAGACCTGAGTTATTGGTTTAACCAAAACTGTTTTTAAAGAGTCTATAACAATTCTAAAGATGATGATTCTGATCCCAAAAGGGGCAGGATATTGACCTTACCTATTTATCTTTTCACTCAATTTTTGTATTTAGGATTTACAGTATTGTCTACTATGCGAAAAACACCAGAAATTTTCTTAACCAATGTGAGTCTTGTTTCTCAATATTTACATAGTGAATAAAAAAGATCTATATATTCAAAACATATTATATAGTATTTGATTCTGTGATTTTTTTTAAAAAAAGTTAATATATAGTTTAGCTAAATTTTAAGTTCACTGGTTTTATTTAATAAGGCTTTAAAGGTGTAGATAAATAACAATTACATAAAAAAGTTTCCTTAGTAAAGAAATGGGTTTTTTAAAAAAAATCTATGAAAAACAAATAGCATCAAAAACATAATTTAGTTATTGAACAGCAAACTTGTTTTGTGACACCTACCTCTGGTTTACTGTAAAATACAGTTGGCCCAATTTCTCATTCCATCCCCAATAACTCACTATTTGTGGATATAGAACTTAACCTCTCAATTAACTTTTCTTATCAGTGAATGAGAACAATTACACCTCGCACATCCATCCAGCAGGTAGCTCTACTTGCTGAAACTTGAGCTGCCTGTCTGCTGTGACTATAAGGAATCCTCAGTATTAAGATTTTGATCAGGGCTGGGGATGTGGCTCAAGCGGTAGCGCAGTCGCCTGGCATGCGTGCGGCCCGGGTTCGATCCTCAGCACCACATACAAACAAAGATGTTGTGTCCGCCGAAAACTAAAAAATAAATATTAGAAATTCTCTCTCTCTCTCTCTCTCTCTCTCTCTCTCTCTCTCCCTCTCTCACTCTCTCTTAAAAAAAAAAAAAAGATTTTGATCACCTACATACCCATTATCCCTTTTAGGTCTATTCTTGTTCTTTTATCCATAAGATATTACTTCCCTTTTCACATGAACATATAAGAAAATATTAGTATTTTCAATACCATTAAAAATATTCCACATCATAAAAGAAGTTTGATGAAAGATGCTGCTGCAAATCACAACTCTAAATTCTTCTACATTTAACCTCTTTCCTCATTGAATGAAATTAGCCTACCTTCATGTATTTTCTGTGGCAGAGATGCTGTCAGTTTGAAATGAACATTTATAAAGGACTTTGATCTTCTGTAAAGAAAAAGCTTTATAAAAGGCTATTAAATCAAAAATTGCTTTTTATGGTTGGGTGTTGGTGCTTTTTCAAACACCATAGATGATTTCAGAATTCTAGAAGGTATATAGAGATTGATTTAGATTTAGATTTCTTTCTAAATTTTCCTGAGTTCCAGTTCTGAAATTGAAAAATTATCCAGGAAAGAAGACTTTAAAAAATAAAAAAAAGTTACTATGTCCTTCAACTATCTCTGTTCACTACCTATGGCCAACTCCTGAATCTTGTCAGATGTATGCTGGCATCTAGTGAGTAAATTGGACAGATTTACTGAGGACAAATAACCAAGACTTTTATTCTTTTGTCATTTTTTTATCCTCTTCAAATATTAATTTATTCCTTCCTTAGTGAATTATGTGGCTTTTTTTTTTGTTTGGTAAACAAGTGTACCCAGCAAATGCAATCCATTGTGTTGCTAGTAATTGTACAAGAAATTTTGGGGTTTTTTGGACGGAGAGTAAGGACTATAAAAATGGAACACTGACTTCCTCAACTTGGCCCTAGCGTTCTTTCTGGATTCTTTAACTGAATAATTTAATTAACACTCAATTATGAATATATGAATTGTCAAAGTCAATACTATTTTTCTTTCTCAGAATTTATACTCATATGGGATTGGGGTTGTGGCTCAGTGGTAGCGTGCCTGCCCTTGCACATGTGAGACACTGGGTTTGATCCTCAGCACCACATAAAAATAAATAAATAAAATAAAGATGTTGTGTCCATCTATAAGTAAAAAAAAAATTTTAAAAATTATGCTCACATTACCAGCATTACTCTTAATATTATTTTCTTAACTATTCTGTCTCCTTTCTGAATTTGACTTTCTTGTCTCTGACATCTATTATTCTATGAGTGAACAAATAGATTCCTTGCTGAATAACTTTTCCTCACTCTAATGCCTAGAACACTGATCTTCAATGGGGGTGCATATCAGTCTCTTCCAGTAATATATGTTGTAAATTATTGTTGTAGAAAAAGAAAATACTAGAATTTCCATTTATAATTTATCTTCCTTTAAAATGTGCATTTTTGTGTGTGAATACTTTATACTGTTTTCAACAATATTTGGGTGGCACATACAATGTTTATATTAAATGTTTATTCTAAAAGTACATTCCTAGAACATTTTTTAGTGGTAAAGATACGGAACGAAGCACTTTGCAATCCATTTGCCAAAGCACAGAACTTATCATGGCCTAAGAGGCTATTAGTTGACCTTCACAGTCTTGTCCTCTGCCAGGGACAGTATGCTGCACACCCAAGTGACTCTATATAAGTATCTCTTCTACACAGTAAACTGTTTCTTATTTTGTACCTTTGTTCACCCTCTTTCCTCTACCAGGAATATACTTCTCTGTTCTTCATATGTCTAACTTTTATGTCTCATTAAAGGCTCAATTCAAATATCAGCTCCTCTAGAAAGCTTCCCATAGCTAGTAAGGTTAGGTTAGGGGCTGGTCCTCTGTGCTTCCATAATCTTCTGTACATACTCTTACTGTTGTATTAGTAATTATTATCATGTGTGTCTCCTCTCCTTTAGGACAGGGCCCTCATTTATTCATATGGGTATTTATAGGTAATATTTCAAGCAAATTTGTTGAAGAAGTATTTTTAAAATGTAGTGGACAACATACAAGCTTCTGTTCCTGAAAATTATGCTGTGATACATGAAAGATGCTGTGGCAAGTGTTTTTCAAGGTTAATTTGAAGGCTTCGTTGAGATAGATCAAATATACATACCATTATGCTACTGTGTTTGCAACTAACACATCCATTTTCAAAGTCACTGGGAAAACATGCTTTGGTTGTCAGTGTGGGGCTTGATTTATAGCACTCTGTTTCCTGGTTACATCTGCTAATGCTTGGTATTTCTACATATTACAGAAGAATCCTTATATAAGGTTGCAGGCACAAACAGCAGGATCTAGAGTAAATTTGATTTAAACTAAATCAATTTAAATCCCCATTTCAAACCACAATTTAGATCACAGTGGCAAAACCTAGGCCCAGTCCTCATTCTTCCAGCTATTCTATCCAACTATTTTTTGATAATACCTGAATGCAGGTATTTCTAGATCCACACACTATTTAATTTTTGAGGGCTTACAGTCACACAGATTTAAATAAGTAATTTTTCAAGTTTATTTTAATGTACTTAGCAGATCAAATTATGTATGGTTACTCTAGATATTGGGTCAAAGACTCTTTTAAAAAGTCTGGTTTCACTCCTGATGCTTGTGTTTTAACATAAACAAAATTATTCTACTCTTGGTTATCCCCTCTTTTACAAAGTGTTTGAGAAATTTTTGTACTCTCCCATAATAGCAGTCGTTTTCTTTCAGGACTAATTCTACCTGTAATCTATACTATTTCCATATGTTAATGCAATGACTTGACATAGGGCAATCAATTCTGCAAGGACTGAGTTTTTCTGTTTTTATTCTTTATACCTCCCAAGTATTTTCCTTCATTTTCTACTCTTGATAGACATGGGCTACCTTCCTTCTTCTAAACCAAACTTTATTTGTAGACTCAATCTCAACCATTCCTATTACTCTATCATCTCCAGAGTACCTCAATAGCCCACCCACTCCACACACCACCATATACACACATCCCAACAGTCCTACTTCAGAAGCTTTAGAGATACATGGGTTTTCTTTTGCGTATGCTGAAACAGACTTCTTGCAGAGGCCTCTCTTCTCATCAAAATGAAAAAGAACATGCTTCTTAAAATGGGTAATTTTATTTATTTTGTTTACTTAAATACAGATTAGTTAGTATTACCAAGTCAATATATGTGAAATGCTGACTTGCATGGCCCAAATAGATGTCTCCTGCCTCCTTATCAGGGGATTAGAAATAAAATATGTCTTCATATTGCATTTAAAATTTAATGTTTCTTCATTTTCCAATTCGTCTGTTAGCATGCATTATTTCAAGAGAAATCGGTTTGGGCCAAAAATAATTTTTGAACCTCCAGAATGAAAGTCTATTTTAAGAATGCTAATTTGTATACCTTATACAAACACTAATTTGTTTATCTTATATACAAGGAACTGTCCAAGTCCAAAGATATGTCATAGATTACTCCATTGGTCTGAATCATTCACCTCCCCCTCATCCATGCCCTTTGCCATGTAACTTTATATTTTTTCCACCTAATTGTTCAAGTGTACTTCACCATGACTTGACTTTAGGTTTGCTAATGTGATCTATTTTTGCCAATGAGATGTTAGCTAATATGATATGAGCAGAGACTTGAAAAGCACTCTGTTGGGCTTGATTCCTTCACCCTTAACCATCTCCTTGAGAAACGTGAGCACTAGGTAATACAGTGCTCCACTTTCTCCAAATGAAGGCACTCTCTTTATTGTTCTAAAATAAATCATTTACTAGTATCATATTCAGGGGAGAATTTGATATACACCTAAATGTCAGGTTATTAATTTCACTGAAATTTTGATATTCACATGTCCTGTTTTCTGGTCATTCAGTTTTGTAAAATTCCTTTCTGGATATAGAGTCTGAATACAGGTGAATTAAGAGGATTTAGCAAACATTTTTGCAACTACGATAATTGGAAAAAAAGATGCTCTGGTGATATTACAGATTATTACATCTCATTGTCATGTCTCTATCTCCTTAGCAGACTTTGGTAAAAGTTGATGAATGGTAAGAGTCTTGTTTTCCCTCCATTATCTAGGTCTTTCTCTTTTTCCTCTCTACCCCACCTTCTTTCCCTCCTGTCTCTCACACATACGTATGTGTACATGCCAAGGTTATGTGTGCACCTACTAAGTGCTCTTGTAATATACTCAGTCTTATGAAGAAGAGTCATGTCTTCTTTTGATTACCTTTTCCTGAGTTTATGTAAGCATATGTTAATATTTCTATGTTCTTAGTTACCAATTTTATCCTTCTTATTTATCTCCTGGTTGATTGTAAAGATTGAAAATCAATAAAGAGTTTGCTTTCTTAGGACTGCATGTGATTTACTATGCAGTTAACTAATATATTAGTATTATAATACTTTTCTTATATCCCCGTAGCTTTCTCTGGCTTTCTAAATTGCCTTTTACTTGTACGAATTTAATGCTCTTTTAATACAATTGGTTAATTTGATGCAAACGTCTCACACAAATAACTCTTACTAAACACCAAATTCTGGTAACAAAGGAAAACATGAGAATCAGTCATGCTCAAACCAGTATTTTCCCATATAAATCCTAAACTGTCTTATGCATGTTTTAAATAATTCTATTGCCTATATAAGGAAATAATTTTGTTTCATAGTACCAGAGAAATCTTGAGCAATATAGGCAGAAATTGTGTTTGCAAATGAAACTATTTCTATACCAATATCCTTCCCTTTTATGTCCAATCAGTTATCCAATGATGTCCCATGAATTTATTATAATCACAGATATTTCTTTACAATTATCACTGTAGCCAAATCAGGTATGTCCTGGTGGAAACCTTTAACAAAAAATATTCCTAGTATCCTCCTACTCTTAACACCATTTATATTGACCAAGGTCATTAGCAGGTTTAAACAGAAATACATTGGTGATTCTGTCTACATGCCACACTGAAGAAGGACTGACAGACTGTTGTGAACACTTATCTCACAACATCCTTGAGATGTTTGAATTTTTAAGAGTAGCAAATCTTTAGTCTAATTTCCCTAACTTCCCTCTATATGCGCTAGTACCACTATGCAAGAAAGTTCTATCATTTCTCAAATAACTTATTAAGAGAAGTTGTAAGAAGGTCAATATTCTGCATCTTTGGAATACATATATAGTGTTAAATTTGATTTGTTTTGGGCCTGTATCCATATATCTAAGTTCAACATCATCTTTCTCCAGAATTTTAGGGTACATAATAAGGCATCCTCCAGCATGTGGTACAGCTAAGGAGAAATATAATGCCTGTTTCTAATTAATGTATTGAGTTCTTTCTAATTTTAATTTAAAATGCTATATAAAACATAAAAATTGTATATATTAATGGGATATCATGTAATATTCAATATAGTATACATTGCATAAAATTGAAATCTGGTTAAACATATTTTTCTCCTACAATAGGTATCAATTCTTTGTAGCAATATTTTCAAATTCCTTTCTCATAGTTTTTTTTTAAATGTACAGTAAATAATTATTACCTGTAGTCACTATAACATGCAATAGTACTCAAGAGCTTCTTGGGTATATCTCACTGTAACTTTGTAACTATTGATTAATATACCCCATTTCACAGCCTCTGGTAACCATCATTCTTCTCTCAACTTTTTTTTTAACTTTTAAATTTTTAAATTTCTTTTAATTAGTTATGTAAACTTGTTTAGGGTCCACATATAAGTGAGATCATGTGGTCCTTGTCTTTCTGTACCTGAAACATAATGATCTAGGGTCTACCCACTTTGCTGGAAATAATAGAATTCCATTCTGTTTTATGGCTGCTTAGTATTCCATTGTGTGTATGCTCCACATTTTCTTTATGCTCTCATCAGTTGATAGACACTTAAATTCTTTCCGTTTTTTCTTTGCTTCAAATAGTGTGGCAATGCACATAGAAATCTCCTTTTTTTATCTTAAACATTTTATTTAAATTGCATACAAAGAAAAGGGAACTTCTTTCCAATCTTTGGGTATATGGTCAAGCCAATACGTAGGGATGTCACAGTAGATCTCTTTTTGACACACTGATTTCATTTCATACCCAAATAGGATTGCTACATCATGTGGTGGTTCTATTTTGAAATTTTTGAGGATCCTTTTCCATAATGTCCATACTAATTACATTCCAATCAGGAGTATATAAGGGTTTTCTTTTCTCTACATCCTTGCCTTGTCTTTTTGATAACACAAATCCTTTCTTGGGTGAGAGGCTACCTCACCATGGTTTTGATTTACATTTCCCTGATGAAGAGTGATATTGAGAATCTTTTCATATACCTGTTAGCTATTTATATAGTTTCCTTTGAGAAATGTCTGTTTAGATTTATTGCCTAGTTTTTCACCAGGTTATGTGGGGTTTTGTTGCTATTGTTGTTGCTGTTATTGATTTTTTTAAGTTAGTTACATATGATGGATATAGATTTCCTATCAGATGTATATGTTATGAATATATTTTTTCATTTCAGTAGTTTTTATTTATTTTTTGCACTATGAATAATATTTTGTTTCATTTAATAAAATTTGTATAATTTTAGTTTTATTTCCTGTGATTTTACAATCTTATCCCAAAAATCCAAAAATCCTGAATTATTTTTCTTGTTTTCTTTAAGTAATTTCACAGCTTCAGATCTCACATTTAAGTCTTTACTACATTTTCAGTTGATTTTTGAAACTGATGAGAGATAGGGTATGTATAGCTTCATACTTCTGCATGTGGATATCCAAATTTCCCAATGCCATTTGTTAAAAAGACTGCCCTCTCTCCAATGTGCGCTCTCAGCACCATTGCCGAAAATCAGTTGGCTATAGATGCATAGGCTTACTTCTAGTCTCTCTATAATTGTTTCATTAGTCTATGTGTCTGTTTTTATGACAAGGTGATGATGTTTTGACTACTACAACTTTGTTCTAAAGTCATGTATCATAGTGCCTCCTGCATTGTTCTGTTTGTTCAAAATGATTTAGGTTCTGAAAGTTTTATGGTTCCACAGACATTTTAAACTTGATTTTTCTAGTTCCATGAAGAATGCCTTTAACATTTTCACAGGGATACCACTGAATCTATAAATAGTTTTGGATGGTATGTGTATTTTAACTATACTAATCAGAAGGATGACTTTATACTTTCTCATGTACTCTTCAATTTATCTCTTCAATGATTTAGAAATTTCACTGGAGAGGTACTTTGCCTTTTGGTTAAATTTATTCCTTGGTATTTTGTTAATTTCTTATAGCTGCTGGAAATAGGATTGCTTTCTTGATTTGCGTTTTATGTAACTAATGATTGGCATATAGCAATGCTACTGATTTTGTATCCTACAAAATTGACTTCTTTTCAAGTTTGGCTGTGCTTTATTTCTTTTTCTTGCCTTATTACACTGGCTAGGATTTCCAGCAGTATAATGAATAAAAGTGGTATATGGGCTCCTTTGTTCCATATCTTAGAAGACTTTCAACACTTTTCCCACTCAATATAATGTTACCTATTGGATTATGATAAATGGCCTTTATTATGTTAAGGTACATTCTGGTACACAGAATTTGTTAAATTTTTTTATAATTGATTTTATTTTTTTAAATACATGACAGTGGAATGCACTACAATTCTTATTACACATATAGAGCACAATTTTTCATATCTTTGTATATAAAGTATGTTCAATGTTTTTAATCAAAAAAGGATGTTGCTGTTGAGTTTCATTTAATGCTTTTTGTGTATTAATTGAGATGACCATATGGATTTTGTGATTCATTCTGTTGATATGTTGTGTCAACTTTATCAATTTGCACATATAAAATCGTCCTTGCATTCCTGAGATGAATTCTACTTGATCACATGTTCATGGTGAATAATTTTAATGTGTTATTTGATTTGGTTTTACTAGTATTTTGTTGAGGACGTTTACATCTATGTTCCTCAAAGATAGTTTCCCATAGTTTTCTTTTTCTTCCTTTTTGTTGTTCTGTTCTTATTTGCTTATCTAATTTTGGAATAGGAATTATGCTGATCTTATAAAATGTGTTTGGAAGAATTCCTTTGTCCTCTACATTTTGGAATAACTTAAAAACTATTTTTTTTAGTTTTTATTTAAATGCTTGGTAGAATTCAGCAGTAAATCCATCTGTTCTTGGATTTTGGGTGAGTGATATCTTCATTTTCATTTGTTTGAAGAAGTTTTGTTTTAATTTTCTTTTTAAAAATTTTTTATTAAAAGTAAGTTGTTTAATTTCCATGTGCTTTTTACAGTTTTCAAGGTTTTTCTTGTTATTGATAAATAGCTTTATTGCATTTTCATCAGAAGATATTTGATATGATTTCAAATTTTAAAATCTTGTTGAGATTTGTTTTGTGGCCTATCATAACATCTATCCTGGATAATGTTCCATATCTGATGAGAAAAGCATGTTTTCTAAAGCTTCTGGTGGCTATGTTCTAGATATGTTACATTAATTTGTTAGAATACAAGTTAACTCTGTTGTTTATTTATTTTCTCTCTGATAATCTGTATATTGATGAAAGTGTGGTGATAATGTCCCCAGCTATTATTGTATTGAAATACACCTGTCCTTTAAAGACTATTGATACTTGCTTTATATATATGGATGTTCTGATATTGGGGCATATACGTGACAATTGTTATTTGCTCTTGCTGGATTGACCACTTTTTCATCTCTTTCTGTTGCTTTTGATTTAAAATCTCCTTTATCTTACTAAATTGCTCTGAATGCTCTCATTTTGTGTTTTTTTTTTTTTTTTTGCATTTCATTTGTATAGAATAACTTATCACATCTACTCACATTCAGTTATGTATGCACTTCAAGGAGAAGTGAATTTCTTGTGAGCAAAATATAGTTTTTTTGTTAATTTATTAAGTTACTCTGTATTTTTTTAAATGGAAAATTTAATCTATTTATAGTTAAAGTAATTATTGATATGTAAGGTTGTATCTCATTTATTATGTAACTTGTTTTCTAGTTTTTTTTCTGTATTTCCTTTTTTTCTTTCTCCCTCTCTTATAGTTTTTCTAAGTGGTTAAGTAAATTATTATAGTAATTTGCTTTGATTCTTTCTCAATTATTTTGGTTAGTTTATTAAAGAATTTTGCTTTGTGGTTACAATGAAGCTTACAAAACGTGTTTTGATTATAACAAGCTAATTTGAATTGATAGCAAATTTACAATATCATAAGGATAATATAAACAAAAGAATAGGAAATGTACTCAAAAAAGATTCTCCAATCTCATTCCATTTTTCTTCACATTAAGAAATTTTAATATCTCATTTCATATCTTACTGTATTGTCTATCACTTAGATATTGTGCAGTTAACATTTTATTATGTTTTATTCATTATACTGAAGGTATGATTTAAGCACTGTGCTGAAAAATATTGTAGCATTCTAATTTTTTTATAATTGCTCTTATCAGTGAGTTTTATACTTTTCTGTTTTTTTCTTACTCATTAATATCTCTTTCTTTCACTTTAAAGAACTTCCCATAGCATCTCTTGTAAAAGAGGTATATGGAGATATAATCTCTCAGCTTTTGTTTGGAAAATTCTTTCTTCCTTTATCATTTTTAAAAGACAGTTTTTTAGAATACAGTACTCTCGGTCAACTCTTCATTTGTACTTTCCTTCAACATTGAATTTGCCACTATCTCCTGGCTTATAAGGAATCTGCTGAGGTATCACCTATCAAGTGAATTTGAAACATTCCTATGTATTCTTTTCTCTTCCATCTTTTAAATTCTTCTTTTTATTTTCCACCCATGAGAATTTGATTATAATATGTCTTGGGGTAGACTTGTTTGTGTTACATTTGATTGATGATCTTTGTTCTTCTTGTACTTGGATATATGTATCTTTCTATGGGCTTGGAAAGTTTATCATCTTATTTCTTTGAATAAGCATTTTAACATTTTGACACTCTAAAAACCTTCTTGGACCCCAATAATGCAAATATTTGCTCTTTTAATACTGTCCCAAATTTCCCATAAGCTTTGTGCATTCATCTTTATTATTTTTTTTCTTTTCCCTATGTGTATTTTCAAATAGTCTGTCTTCAAGCTCACTAATTCTTTCTTCTGTTTGATTTATCCTTCAATTGATCTGATCAATGACATGTTTAACTTCATTGACTGCATTTTTCAACTCAACAGTTTCTGATTGTTTTTTTTTAATTCCTTTCATATCTTTGTTAAGCTTCTGTTAGAATGTTGAAACATTCTTCCATTTTTTTTTTCATGTTCATTGAGTTTTCTTATAACTGCTAGTTTAAATTCTCTGTTCTCCCCCATACTAATTACTTCATCTTCAGTTTCTGGAATCTTATTTTGAGTAGTAAGTGAGATCATGGTTTCCTGAAAGCTCTTGATGCTTGTTGGCATATGTCATAATCTGTACACTGAAGAATCGGGTATTCCAGTTCTCTAATCTGATTTTGTGCCTGTCTCTTCAGAAACTCTTAGCAGGTTGCATATTTTCTCTTACCATGTTGTCATCTCCACTATTTCAGCATGAGATGATACCCAGATCCAGATTTCTGAGGGGTCTTTGATTGGTGTGTTGTTACTTTATTGGTATATTGTTCAGAAACAAACAAGAGAGTAGTCTCTGCCACAAGCCTCTCCCTGGGGCCAGGCCAGGTCTGGTGGCTTCATCTACACGTACTAGTCTGTGGTCACACACTGCAAAGCTCCACCTGGCTCTGGATCACATCATAAGGGATCTACCACTAATGTTACCAAGCTGAATCACAGCCTGATCTCACAACCCACGGAGATCAGCACAACACTGGTTTTTGGATCAAAGCCCACACATCTATTGCTGAGGTAAACCCATGGCCCAAGAAAAAAGAGAAGGAGTAGAAGTCTGACAGACAAGGACCACATGTCTTCCCCTAACACAGGAATTGTTTCAGAGTCTTCATCCACAGGCAAGCCCAGGGATGAGGTCTATTAGGAAATACCCAGTGTTAGGTTTTACAAGTTCTTCACTAAGTTCCACAGCAAACTTTGGCTTACTACCTTGTCATACGTACCCCCACTGAATATGGTCTTGTACCACACTATGCTGAAGTTAGTATGGGATTAGTAAAGCTGATGCTTGGCTACCTAGGTTGATGCCAAGCTGGGTAATGCCACAGTCTTACAGCTACAAGGACATGCACAGTATCATGTGTACACTAAGGCTAATTCCACAACTGACAGTGATAGAGGCCAAAACCATAGTTCTGTCTCACTGAAGCACAGGGTTCTGCCTGATGTTCAGACACTTCTATAACCCCATCCGTGAGTACTGGGTTGGCAATAGCTATTCTCTCCAAGGTTGAGAGATGAAAGGTTCAGATAGACCTTTAGCCACCAATACTGTTACTAAGCTAGATTGTACCGGAGTCTCATGGTCATAGAGAAAGAACAAATTCTTTCTCCCAAGGCCCACTGAAAGCCTGGAACTGGATGCTCAAAAGTCAGGTCTGTTCTGCTGGAGAAAAGATCTCTCCCAAAGTCAGTCTAGAGGTTCTGTCTGTGAGTTCTACATATGAAATGGAGCTTTCAGTTTCTACGAGGTGCTTGGCCTCACTGTGGTGGTTCCAGCAGTAGGCTTTACCACAAAGCCCTATGCTAGCTTTTATGTCCTGATATCCAGCAGGTGGAGTCCTGCTCTCACCTCTGCTACCAGACATTGGAGGAGAGGTCAGGTAGGCAATCTTTTTGTCACCTGGCCAAGTGCATTTCAAGAGGCTCTGTCCTCAGGTATTGGTCTGGCAGTAAGGGTCATAGGGCTTTGCTCAACATGGATTCACTATGATGGTCTGTGAGTAGTCTTCAAGTCTAAGGTCTATAATTAATTTTCTCTCCTTCCCCCAAGCAGGAGGTATCTCTGTGCTGGGCATCATGGAGTTGCAGGATGGGGGTGATGTGGGAAACTCTTTCTTCAGTGTGTCTTTTAATTTTGTTATACTGAGAGGAGTCACTATGGTCTATCACCTGATTTTCTTAGTTGTTGTGCTGGTAGTTTGGTGCATGGATAGATGTCCAAGTTGGTGTGTCTTTTGGAAAGTGCATTGGAGAACCTATTCAGTTGCCATATTGATACACTACATGATTTATTTTGTGCCTAAATTGAAGGGCTATGTTTATGAATTTGTAGGGCCAGAAATTTAGATGAAAGGGAGGAAACATGAGTTTATCACTACACTCTTTCTATCACAGTTGACTGTCATCGCCTATTCCCTAGTTATGTTAGAAACAATTTATTTCCAAAGTCATGTCAAATGACAATAATTTTTTTTAAATTAATTTTTATTGTTGGTTGTTCAAAACATTACATAGTTCTTGATATATCATATTTCACACTTTGATTCAAGTGGGATATGAACTCCCATTTTTACCCCGTATACAGAGTGCAGAATCACATCAGTTGCACATCCATTGATTTACATATTGCCATACTAGTGTCTGTGTTATTCTGCTGCCTTTCCTATTCTCTACTATCCCCCCTCCCCCCTCCCCTCCTCTCTTCTCTCTCTACCCCCTCTACTGTAATTCATTTTTCCCCCTTATATTTTTCTTCCTTTCCCCTCACTTCCTCTTGTATGTAATTTTGTATACCCCTGAGTGTCTCCTTCCATTTACATGCAATTTCCCTTCTCTCTCCCTTTCCCTCCCACCTCTCATCCCTGTTTAATGTTAATCTTCTTCTCATGCTCTTCGTCCCTACTCTGTTCTTAGTTACTCTCCTTATATCAAAGAAGACATTTGGCATTTGTTTTTAAGGGATTGGCTAGCTTCACTTAGCATAATCTGCTCTAATGCCATCCATTTCCCTCCAAATTCTATGATTTTGAAATGACAATAATTAATTGGATATTTCATTGGGATATTCAGTGTAGAGAGGATAAAACTTTGCAGAGATGATTCACTATGGAAAATTTGGGGAAAATTTTATACTTTATTACCCATTTTGTGAAACATAATGAGCTGTTTTCATATTGAACTTTCACAATAATTCTGAAGTCAGCTTATCCTTGTATACACACTTGAACCTCATATTCATAAAATAAACGGAAGGTGAGAGAGTTTAAATCTGCTAGATCACATGGCTAGTATGTGGATTAAAACCAGAACAAAGTTACCTAGACTTTGAGCACCACATTAAATTGTTTCTCTTTCAATATGTGAAGAATAATAACCCACTTACATCCTTTTCAGTCATCAATATTTTGTCAAGAGAACCAATGCTTTTCTTTATATCTTCCTGAATTACTTTTCAGCTATCATATGTGTTTTCTCATCTATCTAAGGGTAGTTGTTCAAGAGCTATACTTGAGAGGCAGCAATTTGTTCAGTTTTATTTCTGGCAAAATGAACACACCCATTTATCCAATCACATTGTCATGTCAATTTCATGATTTAAAAAAGAGCACTTCAGTTATTTTTATTGTAAATATAAACCACCCTAAGATTTGGACCATAGAAAGCTAATAGAATCTGCAGAAATGATTCCTGCAAACACACTGAGCTAGGAGATAGAAGCAACTATAACAAAATACCTTGAGATCCAATTCCCTGGTGGAATCAGTCTGCATTCCACAATATGAAGCCACATGGAGAGAGGAAATCAAGCAGTGATAACCACATGTATGGACATTCAAACAGGAACAGAGAAATAATGCTGAATGTGGCAAGGAGTATGTTCTGTTTTAGCCATTTACTTGATGCCTATTTTGAGCAAGTACTGGACTTTGTGAAATAATGATGCTGTTATTCAAGAGAAGACTCCCACTGCAGGGAGGTCCAGGTGTAGGTTTAACTGGCTGCAATGAAGGTCCAGCAGTTTTAGAAAGTTAAACACAGAAGCAAGCTCTTTACAATGTTGGAGGGAAGAATTAGATCATAGTACCATCCACATGAGCAGGTTTTGTAGACAAAAGAACAGTAATTTTCATTGCCTATAATAAACCACAGAATTAGAACTTGGAGTTGGCATATGGATTTTATTACTGATTCAACCATTTAACTTTGTAGTAAAAATGCAACATTGCAGATATTTCTGAGAATAATGCAATAAAATAATTTTGCATTCCAAAAATACTCTATGTCCTCAGTTTCAAGATCTTTTAAAGGTTGCAATTAAGGTTCAATCAAGGTGAGATCTGCTTCCAAAGTCATTCTTTTGATTGCTCAAAATTTCAGTTCCTTATGAGTTTTTGAACTGATGGCCTACCTTGCTAATTTTCATCTGCAAGCTAACCTCAGTTCTTTGCCATGTGGGAATGTCCAATATAGCAACAGGCTTCATTAAATCCAGGAAAAGAATCTGCTAGCAAGACTGAAGTCAGAATCTTTCACAAATATCACACAAGTGACATCACATCATTTTTTATCACATAACATTCTATAAAGTTAAGCCAGCAAATCTACCTCTTATTTAAGGGGAGAAGATTATACAAGAATATGAAACACCAGGGGCTACAGATCATCAAACATCATCTTAGAAGCTGACTATCATAATGGGCAAAGAACTGTGAATGGAATACATTTGGTGTCAAATACTTTTTTAGAGAGGGAGAGAATTTTATTTATTTTTGGTTTTTTCATTGGACACAACATCTTTGTTTGTATGTGGTGCTGAGGATCAAACCCGAGCCTCACGCATGCTACTGCTTGAGCCACGTCCCCAGCCCGTTAAATAATTTTTAACTACTATTATTTCTGCTAAGAGTTCACATAATATATCTCTGCTAAATAAATAAAACAGTTGAATATATTACCTAATTTGAACATCTTGAACAATGCTAGTTATGCGAAATAGAATTGGCACATTTTCTAAGTGTGAAAAAGAAGAATGGCCTCTCCTGGACTCTGGCTTCCTATTTTACCATATTTCCCTCTTGAATGTGCTCCTACCAACAGGCCATTGTCAAGATGGAAGACAGATAAAAAGGTCCTCCCCAGACCACTGATCTGCTGTTTAGATTTTTAGGCTCCAAATCTGTGAGCTAATTAAACTGCTGTTCTTTACAAAGTACCCAACCTCAGACATATCCCTACAACAATGCAAAACTGAGTAATGCAAGGCCCAAAGATCTGGAGCTTCTTCCTCTCTCTTCATTTTCTATTCATGTGGGCTTTCCCCGGTGAATTCCTCAGGAAACTCTGATTTTTTTCATGGCTTTGAAGGCTCCCAAGGTGAATTTTCCCAGATGAATCAGCAGGAGCTAAATGGATTTTTCTAAACTAACATTAGAAGTCACACAACATCACTTCCAATGCAATCTGCTCATTGAAATAGTCACAAAAGCGTGACCAAGTTCAAGGAGAGGGAACACAGAATCCACTTCTTCCTGGGAGGAATGTCAAATTATTTTAACTTACGGATTAAAATCACCACATCAGGCTGGACTAGGTTATATGATAAAAAACATCAGCAAATTTTATCTTTCTTTACCCCTATGCATGCTCCTGTGTTGTTTCTCTCCTTACATTAATTTTCTTACGCATTTTCAAATAGATCCTTTTTATCAATTTTCTTAGGATTCTCAAATGTGTCTGAGCATGTTTCTTGGCTCTAGCTTCAGAATTGTTTAGTCACAGTGAAATTCAGAGAGTTCAAAGCATGAGAGACCATTAACTGAGGCCACCACACCTCTGAGCCTCCCTGCTTCTCTTTCATCATCCCAGGCTCACATTTATCTCATCTTGTTCATCCTCATTACTCCTCCTCGTCTTAAAGAACTAATGCTCCAGCGAACGGGTAGGATGTCTTCATCACACAGCATGTGTCAGTAAACAAGGACTCACAGATGCATTTTCAAGAGATTTTCAGAGCTAAGAGATGAGAGAGAAAAAAAAAGAGAAAGCTGTTTTCTAGGGAACTACAAACAGCATTACATTCACTGTGAGCACATTTGACTTTGGAAAATTGCCCATGTACCCTAAACAAAAGCAAAAACATTTCAAAAATACATCATTAAGCAATAAGTCATAATTCCATTTCCAATTCTTTGAAAGATGGAATTATAGGGGTTTTCTTTGAAATATTAAAACTGTTATATACCATGGAATTTAGACAGGGTACATCTGCCTCAGCACAGGAAGCAAATCCCTGAGGATGGTAAAGATTCAGGAAACTTGCTTGGCACAATAGGAAGTCTCTCATTCTTGAAATATCTTTCATCTTTATCCCCAAACTTGCCCTGTTGTATTTTCTCTTCTCTACCTTTAAATAGAATACAGAACTGTACCACTTGAAAATGATCTCTAAAGCAAGCTTATACATATGACACTGTCAAAGCCCTTCAGCCAAAGATGACCAGAAAGACACCTATCATTGAATAAAAGTTCAGTGCTTTTGTTGGTTGCAATGAGAAAAATAAATAGATAAATAACATGGAGATGCGTGGGCCTTCACAACAGAAGAATTAGCAAAGAATTACTGAAGGACTTAGGGTTTTATCAGTTAGTTTAAAGAGAGTTTTAGTAATTAAGACTGCACATCTTAGAAATTGTTTTGTATGTGGTTAATTACACAATCGCTCGTATTAATAATTATTATCTAGGAATGAAAACAGGATGAGACTAAAGCTATTGTTAAAGCAGTAGCACTCATTACTAAGTCACTCATTACTAAGGATAATGGGAGGTGTGGTCATTTTGTGACTTGAAATATGTTGATTTTTTTGTGTGTTTTCAGACCTGATTACAAAGTGAGATAATTTTGGTTTGATCCATCATGATTACAGAGGGCCTTGTCTGGTGTTGGTATTCTATGAAATTGTTTATTTTCTACTACATGAATATCAAAATATACCTGAGAGTAGCATGTTAGTCCCAAGCTATCAAGAACTGCTTTTATTTTACCCATCTTAAAAATTGTTCAATTACCCTCACCTTTAGTGTTCTTCAGTTAAAGTAAGGATGTAAAAATAATACATGCCGAACAACTGTACTGTGTGCATATGAGTGTGTGAATGTGTATATAAGTGTGTGTGTGTTTGGTGAAAAAAGGAAAGAGTAAAGTAGGGTAGAGAGATAACTTGCTTAATTAGAGATTGGGAAAGTTTCAGTCTTTAATAGCCTTTTCTTTTAATCCTTCCTATTCAACATGTCAGTTTACCATATTAGGTTGATATTGTTCTCTTACAGAGTTTTTATCTTTAGAATAAAATTTCCTTAACTTTTTTCCTTTTTATAAACTTTTATTTAAAATTTTGAAATAAATCTCATACATGCAAGTACACAACTATAAATATCAACACAATGTAAAGACATAATGTCTAGATAAAAACGTTAAAGAATATCTAAATAAACATAGACTTGATGATTGCCTTTTAAAAAGCATGACTCATAAAAAAAAGAATTTATAAGTTGAAGTTCAAAATTCTACTCTTTGGAAAATACCATTAAAATAATAAAAAGACAGGGGCTGGGGATAGCTCAGTTGGTAGAGTGCATTGCTTAGAATGCACAAGGCACTGGGTCTAATCCCTAGCACCAACCTCTGAGCCTCCCTGCTTCTCTTTCATCATCCTAGGCTCACATTTATCTCATATTGTTCATCCTCATTAAAGAGAAAGAATGAAAAGACAAACTACAGACTAGGAGAAATATTTGCAAAATTCATATCTGATAAAAAGTAGTTATTCAAAATACATGGATTTTTAAATTTTGACAATAAGAAAACAAACAACCTTAGTTAAAAATGGGCCAAAGACCTTAACAAAGATCTCTTCAGAGTTGATTTACAGATTAAGAATGGGAAAATGAAAAGATGCTCAAGATCAGATGTCGTAAGGGAAAATATACACTAAAACATCAAAACACCACTACACACCTATTAGACCAACATCTAGAACGCTGACACTAACACTTTGTTAAGGCTTGTGAAGAATAAAGAACTTATTATTAAGATCCTTTGCTGCTAGGAATGTAAACTGGTACAGCCACTTTAGAAGATAATTTGTCAGCTTCTCACAAAATTTAATATAGTCTTCTGTACAATTCAGCTGTCTGATCCCTTGGTATTTATCACAAGGAGTAAAAACTTATGTTCTTACAAACAACTGCACATGCCTTTTTATATCAGCCTTATTCATAATTGTACAAACTTGTAAGCAACCAAGATGTCACAAAAATAGCAGAGATTTCTAAAACAAGAATGAGGAAGGAGAAGATGAACCTGCAGCCACTTGTACCTCCAACACCAATCATCATCTCCTTCCGGAAAGCATTCACAATCATACTTTCATGGTGATTATTTGATTAACAAATTATTTTTATACACATCTTTCATTATATGAGATACAAATCATGAATGTGTTTTTAATGTACTAATTATTCTTTGATGAAAGATCTAATGTGTTAATGGCCTCTTTGGATGTGGATGTTAAAGTGTGAACGGGAACGAGGGAAAAAAAAATTTGAGGAAGCACATTGACACACATGATTCAAAAAGGTGCCAGCTTAGGGCAAAACCAATGGAGTTGACTTTCATTATCTCAAGACATTTTACCTGTCACCCAGTTCCTAGCACTTTTAGGTCTTCTATTCTGCCTCCTTATCTGCTACAAGGAGAGGTTGTGATACTGTCCCTCTTTCTTCAGTGAAAATGTATGTACTAGAAAGGGAATATCAATCACCATTCCTTCTTTTTACAATTATTCATATTTTACTCATTTACTCTTTATGTTCCTGCTGATAGATTTTAGCAGTTAGTCAGTAAAGCAAAAATGACATTTTGAACAGAGAAAGATTTCTTTAGCAATCTTAGTATCATATGACACTGAAATTTTTTGATAGTCCTTTTGCAAAATGACAGTCTCTGAATGGTGATGAACAGAAGCCTGGTGTGGACTTGACCTCAATCCAACTATGTGATCATGAGGTCATTTCATCATGTGTGTCCAATCATTAGATTAGGATCTACTATGAATTGACCTCAATTCTAGGTGGTAGAATGGTAAAGATATAAAAACTAGACCTGCCTTCTAATATCCCTGGGTGAAACAATTAAACTACCAATGTAAGCATTATGATATGGGGCATGACAGAAGTACTGAGAATGTTCTACAGGAAAACCAAAAAAAAGGACACTGGACTATAACTCATAGCTCAGAAAAACCTTCTTGAGAAGGTCAAACTTGAAAGATATGGAAGAGATAGCTAGGTAAAGAAGAGGGAGAAAAATTCTACACAGTTAAAATGAAAGTTGTGGAAGACTATAGAAGGAACTGCAGGGAGCATGTATTGTGATTCCCTGTGGAAATGAGTCACAGACCAGTGGTGGGTAAAGAGACAAATATGCCTGTTGGGGTCATGGAAGCAATGGAGAGCTACTGGGGGAGTAAAATTATCAACTAAAAATGGAAGTACCATTACAATTTTAATTTCAAATTAAAAAAGATTATTTTAGTTATTAGAAGAAGAAAGAACTTGATAAATAAGAACCAGAACTGAGGACGAAGAAGAAAGTAAAGGACTGTTTGGGGAATAAAAAACTGGAAAAGAAATTTAACAGAGGCAGATATAACTTCCAATATGTCAATTTGATTTTTTGGTACAGGTTAAAAAATATTTTCTGTGAAATGGTCTGAACACATGAATGAATAAACGAACAAAACAGCTGCTTAGGACTCAGGATTTTGAATGTGAGGTACTGGATAGGAGGATGTCAACATATAGGAAGAGCTTGAAGTCATGAAAATTAAGACCATTTAAGAAGTAAGGAGAGGTATATCAGACCTCCCTCACCAGATGGGATTTGTGGCTAAGGATATTGAAAACTCCTGCAGCAGGATCCTTTGCTATAAGCTGAAAACAGTAACCATAATACCGACCTCATATACTGACTTTTGATACCAGTACTTACAGGGCATTATTCTACAGAACTGCTAAGTCTTCCCTGTAGCTAATGTCTACAGCTCCTACAAGTGTGTCCAAAACGTATGGATGACAATGTCCATTGCAGCAGGGCTTGTATTTCAACACATAACAAGAAAATATATTGATCGATATCTCTCCTCCGTAGGACAAAATATTAATATGTAAATGTTAATAAAGATAACAAAGTATATATTACTCAGTAAAAAGCATGCATTAGGGCCACATGAATCAACACAGAAAAAATCTTAGAAATAATGATATGCATGCTTTCTTGTAAAATGCTGATTATGTCAAATCTGAAAAGCAGAGATGTGCACTGTGTTTTATATGAATATTTATATATGTAAAATATCATAAAACATGCAAAAATGTAAACTTAATATTATGATAGTATTACTTTCTGAAGGGAGAAAAGAACATGAGTGTTTCTACTGTACCATAAAATTTTAAATTTTCTTTTTAAAAAATATTGATTTAGTATGTCAAAATGTAAAAATCCATACTGATAAACATTGCAACATAATATTTTGTAAGCTTTCAAAAAAAAAAAAAATATATATATATATATATATATAAATTTTATGCTCAATATATTATTCTCCAACTTACCATATTCGCTCCAATATTTCTGAGATTTATCTTTATGGATGTTGTCTTACTATTCCCTGCTTTCTTCTCTATGTTTAAAATATTTCATAATAATATTTGAAGAAAGCTAGAAGAGGAGTGGAATAAAAAATACAATAATCAGAAAAAAATGAAAATTTGGAAAGGTTATCTGAGACTTGTTTCTGTATTTGCTGCAGTTCTTTATAGTGACTTGGTCTCAAATGTGCTGGACCTGGGGACAGATCGGCATGCGAACTGTACAGATATACTCTCACTGCTCAGCATACCACCAATCACCCTTCCCTAAAGCACCTGGGTTCAGATGCTTGGAAAATTTGTGAAGTGGAAGTGGTTTTGCAATTAATCTATTTATACCTGTTCATCACTTCTGTGTTGTACCTAAAAAGGCAGTAGCCTTGATAGGAGTCCTTCACTTTCTCAAATATACAACATTTTCATCAAACCTCTGACACCATAACCTACTGCAGGGGCTGAAGCTGAGAAGCTGGGCTCTTGGGTTCCATTAAAGAAGGCAGTGGGAGATTCTGATAGAGCTTATGGATTGGGGTAATTATAGTTGGGAAGCCATCTGGATTTAATCAATATCACTATACAGGTACCAAGAGCAGGTCCTCTGCACTTACACACACACACACACAAGTAGTAAGTATAATATATTTTCTTTCATATGTGGAAGTGGTGGGAAAAATAGTAAAAAAAAAAGAGAAACTGTGAAAGTAGGAGAGAATATTAGGGTAGAGGAAAGGAACAGGAGGAGTGAGGGAAGTATTGGAGAGTAAAATTGATAATGTGCTAGAATGCAACCATCATTTTATATACACACCAATTGTATATGCACACCAATTAAAAACATCATATGCCTACAACAGAATCAGATGATTACTTTTATTCAGCTCCTCATTACCACCATGGCCTGCTAGAGTATGGTATGCTCAAAGACATCTCTTGAGTTTTCTCTGTTATGTTCAACTTCTCTGTTACCTACAATTCCTCCAGGTATTAGCCTGATTGGAGGTTGTTAGTGATAGAGACAGTTTAAAAAAAAAAAAAAAATATATATATATATATATATATATATATATATATATATATATATATATTAGAATTTTAAATCATTGCTCTGAAGTAGATTGTCAAATCACAGTGAGTTGTTTTAGGCATGGTGAAGCAGTTGGATCAGTCACATTAATAGTCACTATAAAAGTTTGTATAAAAGACTAAAAGTTGAGAGGTTTTAAATTGGGAATGGAACCACCATTTGACCCAGCTATCCCTCTCCTCAGTCTACATCCAAAGGACTTAAAAACAGCATACTGTAGGGATACAGCCACATCAATGTTTATAGCAGCACAATTCACAATACCTAAACTGTGGAACCAACCTAAATGCCCGTCAATAAATGAATGAATACAAAAATGTGGCATATACACACAATAGAGTATTACTCAGCAATAAAAGAGAATAAAATCATGGCATTTGCAGGCAAATGGATGGAGTTAGAGAAGAAAATACTAAGTGAAGTTAGCCAATCCCAAAAAACCAAATGCCGAATATTTTCTCTGATATAAGGAGGCTGATTCCTAGTGAGGTAGGGAGGGGGAGCATGGGAGAAACAGAAGAACTCTAAATAGGGCTGAGAGGTGGGAGGGGTAGGGAGGAGGCACGGGATTAGAAATGATGGTGGGATGTGATGGACATTATTATCCAAAGTACATGTATAAAGACACAAATTGGTGTAAATATGCTTTGTATACAACCAGAGATTTAAAAAATTGTGCTCTCTATGTGTAATGAGAATTGTAATGCATTCCACAGACATATATAAATTTAAAAAAATAATTTAAAAAAAGAAATATCTGAATGATATATTTAGCCATTTAGTTTGGTGCATAGGACATTGTAATGGTTAACATGAATTGTATAATTGCATGGATTAAGAGATGCCTAAGAGGGTCTCCTTCCATCTTCCGTGCAACTTCCCTTCTCCCTCTTTTTCCCTCCCACCTCTCTTCCCTATTTAGTGGTAGTCTTCTTCTCATGCTCTTCCTCCCTATCCCATTTTGAGTCACACCCCCCCCCCTTATATCAGAGAAGACATTCGGCATTTGTTTTTTAGGGATTGGCTAACTTCACTTAGAACCTCATTGTTATACAGAATACATGTATGATGTTGTGAGGAGAAAAAGAAAAAAAATGTGTCACATTAGATTGGATAGAGAGAAAGGATGGAAGAGGAGGGGAGGAGTAGGGAGGATAGGAAGGGCAGTAGAATAGAATAGACAATATGATTGATGTATGTACATTCCATGTATGTGTTATATGTCAAAATACAATCTGCTGTCATGTAGGACTAAAAAAAAGATTAAAAAAAAAGATGCCTAAGATTAAGAGGCTTCAGGGTGGGCCATTGAGGGTATGTCTAGGAATGATTTGCATGTGGGACAGTGAAGATCTTCCCTAAGTATGGGCAGCACTGTCCAATAAGTTTGAAGGCTTGGATGGAATAAAAGTTGGAAGAACAAGGAAGCAGCAGTAGATGCAAGCTCATTTCTTCTTAAACAGGTTCTTGATTGCCACTGTGATTGCCTGAGGACATCAGACTCCATCTCCTTCACTATTCCAAAGTGAACTCTGCCAATGATTCTCTAGTGAGTTTCCAGAAGCCTTTAATCCAGGACTAGGAAAACATGGTTGATCCTTCTTGTTTCAGCATCCTGGACTGTGGAGCTACTTGTTCTTCCCACTCTCCACCCTCTGGTGGCCATGTGAGATATCTAACTCTGGTTGTGTAAGCTAATCTTATAAATTATATATATATATATATATATATATATATATATATATATATATATATATATATATATATATATAAAATAAGATCAAATTAGCATCCATTGTCCATTGTTCTATCCCTGTGGTTCCTAAGGTGGCCCTTTCTTGGGCAAAGTAGTGAAGATATCTGTAGCCCAAATATAGTTCAATTGCTCTCCCTTTATTCCAGAACACACAGTCCTCTACGTCATGCATATGAGCATCTATTCCAGATTATTTTTTTTAATAATTGAAGACAAATATTAGAGTATGTCTAAATCCATCCTCTTCCACTTTTTGTTCTCTGGGGTACACTATTTAGCTTATGGCATACTCAAGGAACTCAAAAGTATTGGTCTCTTTTTGGCGTTAGTCTCAGGTATGTCAATGGGCTGTTTTGCCTGATTTGTTAAACTTCACTGTGCCTCAAGTTCACCCTGAGGACCAGCAGGTCCTGTTCTGAAAATAATTGTTTTTTTTTTTTTCTGAAGTGAGATTTCTGGAAAATCTAACATGGAGATGGAGGTAATATTTATGATTATGTTTCAGTTATGTAAGACTGTATCATAGTAGATAAGGAGACACTCCCCAAGATAAATTTGAAATTGACTTCCTTGTTGTGAGAGAAGCAGATAGGAAGGAATGGTTAGTGAGCCCTAGAAGCTGAGGCTGTCCATTAGCTGATAACCTCTAGGAAAACAGAGGACTCAGTTCTATAACCACAAGGAAATGAATACTGCCAAAAAAAATGAGTAATTTTTAGTCTTCCTAACTGAAGACTCAGTATATTGGTCCATTCCTATCACAAAATACACGAGAAAAATAGGTAAAGGAGAAAAGATTTATGTTGATTCATGGTTTCAGATATTTTGGTCCACCATGAACTAACTCCATTGCTTTTAGGCCTGTAGAAAAGCAGAACATCATGGGCAGGGAAGGTGTGGCAGAGCAAAGCTGCTGACCTCATGGTCATCATGAGAATCAGAGAGAAAGGAAGGAAGAGGCCAGAGACAATATATATTCTACAGAGGCATGTTCCCAGTGATTTACCTCGTCTAACAGGGCCCTATCCCCTAATAGCCCATTCATGCATGGGCTACTTGCCCTCATGATCCAGATATTTCCCCAAAATCCCACCTTTGAATATTGCTGAATTGGGGAATAATCCTCATCCATGAGCCTCTGGGTATGTTTCAGTTTCAAACCATAACAGTCTCTGACAGAGAACATAGCCCAGCTACATTGCATGCTGAGAGACCTTAATCGGGGGATACAGTTCAATCATGCCTGGACTCCTGACCCACAGAAATTGTGCAGCAAAAAAATGTTGTTGTTTTAAGCATCTATATTTGTGGCAATGTATGATATATCATAGGACTAAAACACCACTCATTAAAACACTAAAATGGCACATATTACAAAAAGCAAAAGTTCTTCGGGATTCTCAATAGCATCCTCTAAATGGAATATTATTTAACCATTTACTAAAAAGAAGAAAATTCTGCCACTTATGATCACATGGATAGACCTGGAGCATGCTATACTAAGTGAAATAAACCAGATGCCGAAAGACAGATCTTGCTTATATTTTAAATAAAAAAATTACACTTATAGAAACAGAATAGAACAGTGGTTGCAAGGATTGGAGCAAGGGAGTGGAAAGATATTAAGAAAAGGCTCAATCTTTGAGTTAGAGCATGAACAAATTTTGGAGATCAAATGTAAAGCAACAGTGATAATGGATTTGTTAATTTGATTGTAGTAATCACAACAGAATGTCGTGTGTACCAAATCCTTGTGTTGTATCCCTTGAATATATATTCAGTCATTATTTTTCAATTAAATTATTTAAAATATATTTTTTAAAAAGAATGTGGGCCTGTTTAAGAGTTTGTTAGATTAAAACTCCTGAGAATCTCTATCCTAATTCTTTAATTTCAGTCTCTAGCATTTCCTTACTTTGCCTGACAAATTTTGGTCATGAGGTGTATCCTTTTACAAAATATGCTAGCCTTTTCAAGTTTTTGTGCCAAGACTGAACTCACTATAATTCCCTTCCTAACTGTGCTTCATGAAACATTGGTCATGATTCAAAGTAAAGTTCTGAGCTTACCTGTACTTCTGAGCTCAGAAAATGGAATAATGAAGTGATGATGTACATAAGTACCCATGTGGCTACCTATTTCCAGATGTGACCTTGCATAAGGTCAAAATCTCTTGGGGTTTTTGCTTCCAATTATGTCGGTAAGGTAGAGGTCAATGGGAAATTGTAAAACTTAACGGACACAGGCTCTGGGAATTGGGCTATAATAACAACTAAACAAAGTAAGTAAATCTATAGTAACAATAAAGGTTAAAGTTTTTAGAACATACTACATACTGGAAAGAAAGTGCTTTACCTTTTTATTGCTCTTCATAGACAATCTTCTACAATTGTCATAACTGAAGCTTCTGAAATTCAGAGAGGTAAAGAGTCTTGCCCAGATCTCTGTTCTTAGAACCCAGCTTGCTGCACTGCTTCTTAGTAAACCACACTTCATGTAGCTTTCCACCATGGCACTTACGGTATCTTCTGCTTTGTTTTATTTTTGTTTTGCTTCTCTTCTTAAATCAATAAATCGTGAATTGTTCTACTTTGTCTCATTTAGCCTTTTAACCTTGGTGTCTATTATATGTCCCTAGTTATTTTCTTCCTCAATGGCATTTAGTATATTCTAAGCATTATAATTTTTCTTCTTTATTTTATGCCTCCAGGGACAGAACGTTTGACTCTTGTCTTTTTATTTATATTTCCACTATTAATTTTGAATATCTAGAAGATTTCCTGACATATATTACTCAGTAAATATTTTAAAAACATACAACCGTAGTTGATGATTAGAAACTAAGCAATTGATTGCTGTTGATGTTACTGTATTAGATTTTTGCTCCAAAACTAAGGACAATCCAGGTTTATACCATCTCCCACATTATATTTCATCATTCAAACACATATTTCTGTGTTCTTTCTCTACAATGAGAATGTCCTCTTCCGTTGGACTAATCTGATCCATTCCTATTCTCTGAGACCCAGATTAACGTGAACCTACCTGAACATTTTTCTTAAGCATTCTACCTCATGATGATCTGATTCTTTGCCAGCTGTCCAACCTAGATTTTCATTTTTTTAATGAAATTTTTAAAATCACTCATTTAATGTCAGAATTGTCCCAGTCTAAGGTTAAAATGTGGAATAAGTTGAAAAATATAAAGATTTAAAGCTTCCCCCCCTCCCAGTGAGTCTTGTACTTTGGGTATAAAAGCAGAAAATAAGTAAACAAATAAAATTTTTTCAGTCATGATGAATTTTATGAAGAAAATAAAATAACATGCTTTGGCTCAGAAGGATATATATTATTTGGAGTAATAATGTCTAGGATAAAGAGATAGCAAAAAAAGTGCTCTAAAACAGAAAATATTAATGCATATATATATATATATATATATATATATATATATTTATTTATTTATTTATACACATACACACAGAGATGTAGATATAGATAGTCACAGGCTTGTTGGTTTCATGCTATCTATTATTGCGTCATTTCCCCAAATGTGTTGATTTTGCCATTAATCTTGGCTATATATTTTGTAATGGTTGTAACACTATTTGTTCTTAAGAATTTATACCATAGCACAAAAAACACCAAGTATAACATAAGATTTGAATGACTACTTACTAAACAATTATTATTTTTAAGCAAAATAAGTCCTTTCATATATGTATCTCAATACTTTGAGATTCCTAAATTTCTTCAAGGGAAAAATTATGAATAATGCACTCCTTATATCATTAAATAAATGAAAAATGGAATGAATGCATGTTCCTGAGCCCATTTTCTCAAACACAATTTATCTCTGCACTCAACTTAAAGCAACATAAAAAGTAAGCAAAAAGAAAAGCATATTTTCATCAATGATAGATTTTTATCTTCATATTTTATTTCAACAATGAAGAGTGTCCTGTATTAATAAAATTCAATGTATTAACCATCTAAAATATAGGAAACTTTGATCACTGATGACATGTTAATAAATTATTTTAGCAAAATAGATGTTATATTGATAGGTATATTTATGGCTTGGCAAGCTTCGCTGGGAGTCTCTTTTGATCACACTTGTAGTGCTCTCCCTAAGAGCCTCCTTGGCTGGATATTGACTGAAGTGTAATGGAGCTGCTCTGGATGTGTCCCAGAAACTGGGGATGGCTCTCTCAAGCACCTCTCCATACAATCTGGGCACCAGCTCATCTCTGAGAGTGGAAAGGGGTCACAGAAATCATCTATTTCAGTCTCAAACCTGAACAGTAATGCCCCTGACATCAGAGAGAGAATCAGCCACACAAACCAGAACTCAACCCTCCACATTATGTCTGATCTTCTATTGCACATTGCACATAGGATGATCATAGATTGTAATAGTGTGTGGTCCATTAAAAAAAATTAAAAAACCTAAAAGAGAGGATTTTTAATGTTTTCACCATAAAGAAATGATAAATGATCAAGGAGACAGGTAGACACTAATTTGAACACTCTATAAGATAGACACATACCAAAATATCACATGGCACACCCAAAAATATGTACGATTTTTATGGGTCAATTAGACTGCCTTTGAAGTCCATGAGAGTAGAGTAGAATTTGATTTTACATAGATTTTCTCTACCACAATGATATACTTTGTTCCCATGTTTACTGAACACAATGTATTCATTGAAAGGCTAGGTCCACCTACCTCCAGTCATAGCTCACATATGCCACGCATAACAACTTGGGAAAGTAATACACGTGATGATGACTTCAATGTCATCAATCTCATGGTCATAGACCTTTTCCTCTTTCTGGGGTTCTGAAATACTTAACCTCTCAGATTTATAGCATTTGGATGATCTTGAAACTGGGTGAGGAGCGGTGTGGAACCTGAATCTCTAACATCGTTTGCTGTTAGTTACTTACTTTCAATTGATTGTAAAAATAACAAACTTTGGAGGCCACACAACTGAGCAATATAATATTAGTCTCCCAATAGCATTAATGTAGAGGACATCTCTAACATGTGGGTCATGATGATGATGCTTACCTAAGTTACTTTTTAGGGGTTTGAAGTTTGCGTTTTTTGAGACAACTGACTCTTGGACCTGTCAGGTGTTTGATAAGTGACTTTTGTCATCACGAAGAACTCATACCTTCTGATCATATTAACACTGCCATTTGTAAAACGTGTCATATGAGGGCTATGAACATTGTCTACTAATTACTTCACCTCTAAACAACTTTCCCAATAACTTAAATGATCTTGCTTATTTATACCATAAAATATTTCTAACCCCTATCCTTTTGAAGAGTCAGATTTGACACTTTCTGCCCCGTCTCCACATGCCTTGCCTCCACATGAATAAACTTTTTGTCTTTTGCAAAATTCATGACTTCAGTGATTGGCATACCATGCAGAGGGCAAAATAAGCCCAGTTCAGTAACACAGTCCTTCAATCACCAATGAAAATTACCCCAGTTAGCGCCACTGTAGAGAAATTTGTATCTCACCTAAGAAAGGGTTCTAGACAAAAGAAACATGCTAACAATAATAACAACACAACCCATAACTCTCCATTAAGATGGTCCTGAAAAACGTTTTTAA
Organism: Callospermophilus lateralis; assembly: GCF_048772815.1. NCBI lineage: Eukaryota > Metazoa > Chordata > Mammalia > Rodentia > Sciuridae > Callospermophilus > Callospermophilus lateralis. Next base: position 68,278,665 of record NC_135318.1, on the reverse strand, counting down.
GACTTTGGATCAATTACCAGGGTAACTGAGGATGTGTGTCATCATCTGAATCTCCTTTAACTAAGACCAAACAGGCATCATATCTGTCTTAGGGGACAGGTGATACTACCCAGTCTTTGTCTTTGAAACTGCTTTCCTTACTCTAACTTAGCTCTTATTCCCAGAGCTATGTGCATTATCTACATGACATTATAAAGATGGGTGGATGTTATGTGCTTGAAATTACAGGCATAATTTATCTGCTCCAATTCTTTTTAGAAAGATTGTAGAAACATCAATATTAGAATTGATGTTTTTCTCCAGATACAAGTAAGAAAAATCATTTATTTGAAACATCTTCTTGTAGATACTGTGATAAACATCTGGAAAGAAATCCATTATTACAATACTTCATTGTATTCACCAATACATAAGTAAAGAGCCAGATAAAGATGTCAGTGTGAAAATGTTTCAAGGAATAAAATAGCTGACATCAGTACCAAGACAAGGCTTCACTTATAAAAGAGACAATTAAAAGAAAAGTAATTGTAGTCTGACTTTCAGTGAAAGTAGTAAAGAAACAAATCACTTAAGTGTGGATCATTTATCAAACGGAATACAAAGGAGGGGGAGATACACAATTTTTAAGACAATCTCACATAGTATATTAAATCTTTTACTTGGAAAATAATGTCTAATATGAATTAGTCATCAATGGGCATTTGATGTGGGATAGAGAGTGCCAATATTTATTGGCATTTTGGCATGTCATTAGTATTCACCATTTTGAAAACCACTGGGGTTCTCATTAAGTGATGAGAAGAAGATACAAGGTAAGCTATAAGAGAACAGAGTTTAATTATTTCAATTTTCATTATTTTGTGTTATTATTTAACTCATTAGCTTCATCCCGGATCATCAGTTGCCTATCCCATGACATAAACATAAGAACAATCACTTTTAAATCATAGTAGGCAAATGAAGGGTATTAAGGGTATTATTTTTTAATGATGAAAAGATCCTTGGAGATCAGAAGACCTGTGCTCTAATTCTGATTATGACACCTATCATTTGGAAGACCTTTGGTAAGACAACAATTTTTCTAAACTTTAATATCATCCATGACTAGAAAATGTTAAAATGTTAGCTCTACAAATGTTCACAAGTTCAAAACATCACAGAGTTATTTTCTTAAGTCAAATAAGCAATATATATAAATATATCATATCCAAAAGCAATAAAGCATGGTATCATCCAACACACCTGGTGGCCTGAAAAGAAATATATATATATATGAATGAGAACTCTCCTTTCAAACAAATTTCACTAGATGTTCAAATTTATAATTATGAAAGTATTTTATCTTTACTCTTACTTGACAGATACTGTTTTCATATCTTTACTTCAGTGCTTTTATCACTTAACTAACATAAATTTATGGAAAGGTATATGACTGAAATCTTGTGGGACACAGATAAAGAGTAGGTATGGACCATCCCTCAAGTCTGCATCTGTCCAGTGATAGCTTAAGGGTGATAAATGCAAGGAGAGCAGTGAGTAAAGAGAAAATTTTGTTTGTGAAAAAGTAAGGGAAATGGGTAAAGGAAACAATTAGACCCATGCTTTCTCATGCTGAAAGGTCTCTTATATCAGGGAAGACAAGAAGTAGATGTATTTAGTGGCAGGGAATTTTTTTTTCTCGCTTGATGTTAAAATCCTTACTAATATATTTGACATAAAGAAATCCTAAAAGTTCAGGAACAATTCTTGTAAAAATTTATATCATCTTCTGAGGACATCAAATACTAAGTTTGGCCACTTATTGACCTAAAATGTTCACCTTCCTAAACCAGTGAAAACTTTTTTTCTCCTCTGCTACACCCTGGAAAAAACCTTAATGATAATCTGGTGAGAAAACACTTTATCCCAGAAAAAAAAAAGACTTCTATAATTACAGCTTCCATATCTAGTATCTAGTTAACTTATTTTGTTCCTCTTTGTTTTCTGGTTGTTAGGCTCTGGATTTTAAACAAAAGATAGCTTTGGTGACCTCAATAGATTTGTGTTGTCCAGGATCAGGTCTAATAAATAATATATTCTCATAGTACTTATTATTAATTCTTATAATCAGCAATAAACATTGAAATCCTAATCTCATCTCTCCTGCCTATTCCCTGGGAGGCGGTGAGCTCAGTGCATAAGATGCTTTTCACGACTTCACCTGCTTGTTATCTATACATTCTGAAAAACCGTGATTGGCAACCTCATCAGAAAATGTTTTTGCATTGGGCCCTAATGAAAGTCCCATCATGCTATTGATTTCCCATGAAACAGAGTTTTAAAGATGCACTGTGCTACAGCTTGCTGGACAACATTCAGAGAAATAGCACATCCTTCCATAAAGTCACAAACTACACAGTCCGAAGCACAAACAAATCCTACTATACTACAATCCCACTCTTCCCTCAACACTGTACTCCAGCTGTCACATCTCTACAATAGCTGCAGCAGTAATAATCCTTGCATAAAGGTATAGGGTTTTCTTTTAAAGTAAGATGTGTATACAGTGACTTGCAAAAAGAAAAATAAAAAGAATAATAAAACTCTGCAATCTTTTCCAATTTTCTCTCTCCATATTTAATGGTGCCTGGCATTTCTATGGATGACATTTAATATTTGAAAGGGCATAATTTCCTTCAGTGCACAGAGGAGTTTCTGTTATGTTTCTGACAGATAGAGAAAAACTCATATCTTTACATGAGATCTGCATTCAAAACTCTATGTGTGATGATGTTTCTTTATACATACACTCCACATTGTACCTCAATTATATCTACTTAAATTCTCAATTGGTATTCTGTTATGGTCCTATAGCCACTCACATAAAGTTAAAAAAAATAATGCTGCTGAAGGTAGTTAGAGAAAACTCTAGTTTGATGCATTTCCAGTTGTGTTCATCTAAAACCAGGTGTCCTGGAAGATACCTCAGGACAACGGAAGCTGAACAAGGAAGGTTGGGGGAAGATCACCCTGCTCAGTCAAAGCTGTGCTGCTTTGAAACATTTCATACAATAAACCTGCTAATGATTTTTTTCTTGAAAAGGGAGTTCATTTATTTAAGGCAAACAACAATAAAAATCTACTGAATTCAAACTTTTTATTTCACAAGTGGGGAATTTTATAAAAGATCTGACAGAGAATTAGGATTGACAGAATCTGAGCATTTGAACTCTGACTGCTATATCAAGTCCAAAGAAACAAGACATGAAGCAACAGCAGACCAACAAATCCCACAGTGACCATGAAATAGAATGCTTATGCTAGAAAACTCACTGGAGTTCAGAGGACAGAGCTCCATTTCATAATTACATTGCTGTGAGCTCATGCACTACACAATTTACTTCTTGTCCAATATACAGATAATCTTTCAGTTTACATTTGATTAATGACTAAGAGGAAAGAGTAAATCTCACAAGAGTATCACTCTGGCAAAGATCAGGGTTCTTTTTCAAAAAACAAAACAGAAGCGTAGAGGAAGAGGATGTGGTGAGGGAGAAAAACTGGGGGTTAAAATTGATCAAATGTATTATATGCATGTATAAATATGCACACTGAAACCCAATACTCAGTATAATTATTTTTCACTAGAAACTAAAAAAAAAAAAAAATTTACATTGTGACTATTCAAAGGAATCTGTTATTACTAAACTACTGGGAGGGGAATTATGAATTAGCTATAAAGATAGCTTTCAGATTTGGTTTTACTTGACATCTTACCCCTAAGATTAGAGCTCCCAGTCACTACCTCTCACCAGTGTCCTAGAACTGTCTTTCCGCAGGGGCCATAAGGCACCTACGGATGGGGGAAATGGAGAGCCTCTTTAAATGCCTAATTGGAGAAAAATTACAAATGTAAACATTAAAACAAACACTGTCACGGCTTGTATTTTTGGAACAGTTATTTAAAAATAAAATACTAGAAAAATAGATTTAAGAAAATAATTTCAATCACAAATCATTTTGTGTATGTTCACAGACTAAAATGACTTATTGCATGATTTCCAAAAATCTCTTAAATAGTGCTTTGCTTTAACTTTAGAAGAAAGCTTGTAACTTTGAATGAAAACTTTAGGGAGACATAATGGAATTATAGGAAGTTCTCATTGAAAAAAAAAATGTGGTTTTCATCCAGGTGATATGGATTACAAACTTGTTTAGAGAAAATTGTTTTATCATTCCCTCCTGTAACTCCCATAATTCTTAGCACAGATTGTATGGAAATATATACCACTCATGCAGATATAAGTGTACATATATGTGTGTGTGTGTGTGTGTGTGTGTGTGTATATATATATATATATATATATATATATATATATATATATATAACATGCAATGCATATTGAAGCATGAAAAGTATACATATATATGTAGACAAATAAATATTTGTGTTTCCTTTTCTCTGAAGAATTTTATCTGCCTTGGGGATTTGTATCTATCCTGAGTTTTATATAAACAAATGAGATACTTAGGGGTGATTGGATTACTGCAATGACCTAGTTGAGTGACTAGATCAATTGAAAAGCATGTGCTCAAAGGGCATATGACACTTTCTTTTTTTTGCTTTTTAAAAATATATGGAATCTATCAGAACTCACAGGAAGGATCCTTCCCTCAAAGAAAACAGTAGGATGTTATCTAGTCCTCTAGTCATAGATACATTGAAGACTACAGGCTCTTCAATATATTATAGGATACTCTTAAACAATCACAGATTCTGAGTTATTACCAAAAGCCCCTGTCAAATTGGGAAAATGGAGACATCCTATTTGGTATCCAAACTTGATTCTTAGGTGGAAGCAATTTGGAGGAATCAATTCAATGGAATCCTTCACTAAACTTTGTCTATTAGATATAGCAATTTAATCTGACCACTACAGTTTAGGATTGAAATCAGCTCACAGCAGTCCTGCAACCCTTGGTGCAGATTCGGAACACGTGAAAAGCCTCTGAGACATTCCAGTGCAGTGGTGCTCAGACTCTGCTGCACATTAAAGTCTCCTGAAAGAACTTCACACCCACACATCAGATCGAGTATGGGAGCCAGGCTTCAGTACTTTCCACAATTGTCAGGTGATTCCCAATATTTGACAAAATTTGAGAACCATTTTTATCTAATGCCAGAGCCCCACCTCCAGAGGTTCCATGTCATGGTCTGAGCATCAATAGTTTAACCAGCTCCCCCGGGGATCTGCATGTCCATCCAAGATTAAAACTACTGAGTTGGCCTAGTCACTCACAGATGGTCACTCACTAGAGTCACCCACAAATAGAGGTTTAAAATTTGAGAATCATTGACTCAAAGTACTGTTTGTCCAAATATCACTCATGAGCCATTACTTGGTCTGATCCCTGTCCTCAAAGAATTTGTAATCTCTAGGAAATTTTTGACAAATTTTGACACAATTTACAGAGTTTTTTCCATATACTAAATTTAACTCTGTAAAATTTGGGCATGGAAGTCTTCATTTTAACAGGCTCCAAAAATTTTTATGATTCTGAATGCAAGAGTAATTTTTTTCCCCTCAAGAGTAATTTGGCAGGGCTGGGGCTGTAGCTCCGTGGCAGAGTGCTTGCCTCACACGTGTAAGGCACTGTGTTTGATCCTTAGTATCACATAAAAATAAACTAATAAAATAAAGTCATGCTGTTCATCTATAGCTACAAAAAAATTTAAAGAATAATTTGGTAATGTCTGGAGAAATTTCAGCTGTTACGTTGGGATGAGTCTTACTGGTGCTGGGAGTATAGAAACCAGGATTACTGGTAAATCTCCTGCAATACCAGTGTAGACAATAGGACCCTACAAAGTTATCTGACCTAAAATATCAATAGTTTTGAGGTTGAGAAACCTTCTTCTAGAGTACAGGTTCTCAAAGCTTAAAATGTAATATTGCCTAGACTTCTTATTAAAACAGTCCAGGATTGCTGGAACCCACCTCTCAGAAATTTTGACCAAAGTATCTGCAGTTTTTACAAGTTTGCTTTAAGCTGATATTGCTGGCCTTACAACTCTTTGAGATCTACAGATTGCCTCTCATTTTTCATCAAATTCCTGACTCTACTTTCCCAGAAATGAAGCTTACGCAGAGGTAAAAATGTTAATTAGCTGTAGAATGCTACTGAGAATTTGAAAACACTCATGCCCAGAGGATTTTTCAAGGTATGATAATCCCACCATCTTTTTGATCACATCAGTATTCCACTAAGGGATCGCGATTTTAATTTGAATATTTCACTCACCTAAATATAACATTTATAACTGTATTCTTGGCCTAAGTCTGGTGAGGACCTTTTTGTGATTGATTGGTTTTAAAATTTTACATTTTAGATTTAAAAAAAAAAAACATTAATTGAACCCAAATACATACAAATAGGCCAACTATTACTGACCAAAAGTAATGACTACAGCCCCTACTACCAGTCCTCACCTGCCACATCTCCCAACACTATAACTGCTGAGGTTATTTTGCAAATCCTTTGAGTGCCACAGTATACAATTTGACTTCCACTCTGCCACTTCCACCCAAGACTAAGATTGGATAAGGAGTAAGGACTCTTAAGAATATAATCACTGCATCTCAGATATATGCAGTACATTTGAGAATTATTTACCTAACTAAATAATTTTACTAAAGACAAATCTTATTTATAATATAAATACTTTTAACAATGTACTTAACTAAGAGAAAAAAAAACACAGATCGTCTCAAACCACCTTTAAGACTGGCTATCACCGATTTTTTCTAAGACCATTTTTTCTGATCATTGTAATCAGCAACACCAGCCATACACAGAAAAATGTTAACATTTCTGAATAGAGATTTAAAGTATTTTCATCAGGCCTCAATCACTGCTCTCTCCATTAGAGCCATCAATATCAAGAGAGACAAAATTATAAATCTGTAACTAGGCAACAAGGACAAAGCTAATGAACATTAGGCCAGAGACTGTAGCCTTTATAAATAAACTCCAAATAACACCTCAGCTGAATATATTTTTCCAGTTTATTGCTGTTTTGACATAAATGGAACCAAGATATATGCTCCTTACTTTGTTTATTTTTTCCCTTTTCTCTCTAGTTTATGTCCTCCATTATTACTTTGTGGAAAGAGACAGAGTAGATGTAAGGAGTCCATAAATTGGAACAAAACTGTTTTACTGTAAATACTTACACTTACTTATATTGTCTTATTTAATATGTCTAATCAGTAGATTTTCCAAAGTAATCCCTGGGGCCTCCCTGTTGCTCAGTCATGTTATATGCAATTAAAAGGTGTGATTTGTGAAACTAGCAGGAAAAGATCTGAATGGAAATGAATATCTAGGCAGAAATGAAATGAGAATTTATAGACATAAGCACATATGCATTGGTGTCTTTCTCTTTCCAAAACAGGGAACAAATTGTCCTGCAAATCTAGCAAATGCATTCTGTTCATATAAATGTACAATTTCACTTCAATTACAGACATTCTCTTTTTTTTCTGTTTTAGCTTTTTGTATGATTTATTATCACTAAGCACTAAATTGCAAGAGGACTAGAATTCTTAAACATAGTCCTAAGATGAATCTTTTTTTCCTATGGAGTTAAGAGCTTCTTATCCAATGGTGCAGATATTAATTTATTTTAAAAATATAATAAATCAATATAACTAGTGGGATATTTGATTTGAAATTCCATGTATAACCAGTTAAACTTACCTGTTTTTGGTTGCTGTTTTGTTGTTGTTGTTGTTGTTATTGTTGTTTTGTTTTCTAGTTTAGCGGAAATACTGTGCGACCTTTACCATGAGTATCCCATAGAAGTTTTGAAGGGCCTAAGCTGTTGTACATATGTGACCCACTGACTTCCAGCACATCATAAAGTAGACTTGAGGCAGTGGTTGGTGAAAGTAATCAGAAAAACACTATCCCAACTTTGCAGAGAATGATTCAAGTAAGATAAGAGAATTTATTCAGCCTCTATCTTAAGAACAAGATAATTCTTGGTAGAGAAAAATGATACAGTAGTGTAGGTATTATTACTCAATTTGTTCCAATTTAGAGATGAGATGAAGCTAATTTCCTTAAAGAAGAGATCTGTGTGAAAAATTATAATATAAAGGCCTTTCTTTTAATATACCACTGAAAGTTTGTAACTCTCTGTCCTTACTAGCCTAGGTGGCTACAAGAATGATCAGGTGCATCTAGTACATGGAGGATGACTGACTCATTCAACAAACTTAAACTAGAGGAAAATCAGTCCACATACAAGAAATGATTCAGAGTAAAAAGAAAGGATATCTAGTGACCAAGTAAGAGATTAAGATCAAGAGCTATAAAGGAAGATTTTGTGCTAACCCAAGGTAATCTCTGTAAAATGAAAAACTTAAGGTTTGCATTTTTCTGGTGGAGGCCAAATATTAAAATAATTTTCTTTTTCTCTCTATATTATGACTGTACAACCATCACAATCCCAGATAGCCAAAGTACTTTGAAAAGAGCAGGTGGCACTTTATTCAATAAAAAAATAAGTACTATGAAAGAACTCTATTATAAACCCTCTCGGTGATAAGAAAACAGTAATAAAATGGGGAAAAAAGGAATTCTGGTAAAGAGGAACAGAGAAACAACAAAAGATATATAAAAGTAGAAAATGAATATGGAAGACAAAAATAATTTTTAAACATTCATTTAATTGTAGTCTTTGCTTAAAGATCTTACTATGTGGAGCAAAGCCAACATGGTCTTTAAGTATAAAAGGGTTTGAATGGTTCATTGTATGAGTCTCATACCAAGGACTCTGGCAAAAATATTCCCTCAACATATTATAACTAAACATTACTACTAATAAAATGATTGAAATAATTTGAAGCACAAACATTTTACAGCAAAATAGCAGAAACCATAGTATGTTTTAAAACCGCAGAACACATGCTAACTGAATAGAAGGAAACATTGACAGGACTGCAAGTGATCAGAATGTTAATTTTCATCTACCCATCACATTTTGGGCATACACATGTAAGCAAATGTGCAAATTTGAAAGACCACAGCAAATGAACGTAGGTCACATCAAAATTAGGCAAAAGACCTAGGACGGATTCAACAACACATGCTTCTCTTTCCTTTTTCTGCTTTGTATGGGAATCTATAAGTATTTACCAGTGCACTTGTGTGGCTGTCAGGGGTCAAGGATCATGTTCTCTTATTTTTGAGAAGTTTTCTTATAAATTAATGACCAAATTTCAGGAGCAGCAAGAATAGGATGAAATACATAGAGTGGGAACTACTACAAGGTGATGGAAGGATCATAGAAGTCAAAACAATTAGCCAAATACACAGTGAACACTTTTACTATGCCCCATATACTTTATTTCAAATCAAGAGGGGGAAAGTTAAACACACTGAAAATACTTTAAAAATCCCTATACTCAAGAATTGTAATTTATTATATTTTTATTAACATGTATTCTTTGAACACATTAATAGGGTTTGCATGAAGTTTCAACACTTACATACAGACTGTACTGATCAAATTAATTAGCATTGCCTGTTCCCATCATTGTTTTACGTATGCCACCTGCAAGCTTCTGTCTTCCAAATCTTCATAAAATATATCATAGATTATTGTGAATAATAGTCATCTCACTATAGTGTGGAACACCAGAGCTAACTCCTTATTTCCATGCTTTGATACCCTTTATCTAACCTCCTTTTATTCACCTTTCTAAATCTACCCTTCTTAACCTCTAGTAATCACTATTCTACATTCAGATCACTGTTTTCTTTTCTTCCACATATGAAAAAGAATATGTCATATTTTTCCAGCTTCTGTATGGCTTTTTTCCCTTAACTAAATGTCCTTTATTCCCATGCATTTTGCTGCAAATGAAAAGATTCCAATCTCCCTAGTGTTTGAATAATACTCCATTGCATATATATGCCATCTTTAGCCATTCATTTGTTGATGGGCCTCTGGAGTCATTCCTTAGCTGAAGTGAATAATGGCACAATAAATATCACTGTGCATGTATCTCTTTGGTATGCTGACTTTATTTTCTTTAGAGGTACTCAGTAATGGGATACCTGAATCACATTGGACTGATTTTATCCCTACAATACCCCCACTGCCTGCTATGGTATTGAGGGTTGAATCAAAAGCTTTGTGCATTGAGATGTATACCCATTCCTTTCTATTTTGAGACAGCATCTTACTAGTTTTCCCAGGCTGGCCTCAAATCTGTGATCCTTCTGCTTCAGCCTCCAAATTTGCAATTACAGACATACACCACCACATCCAGCTTTTTTTTTTTAGTTATTCAAAGAAAACTTCATATTTATTTCATAATGGCTATTCTATTTTACACTCCTATCGGCAATATATAAGAATTCATTTTTCTCCAGCCAACATTTAGTTTATCTTTGATAAAGGTCATTCAAACTGGGATGAGACAATGTCTCATTGTAGTTTTGATTTTAATTCCTCTAAGAACTAAAGATATTCAGCATTTCTTCATATATTTGTTACCAGTTTATATTTTTCCTTTTGAGATGTGTCTACTAAGATCATTTTCCCTTTTTTTAAATTGGATGGCTTGATTTTAGGTTGTTAAGGTTTCTGAGTTTCTCATATATTCTGAATATTAATCTTTTTTCAGATGAATAATTAGAAAATAAATTCTCCTGCCTTGTAGATCACCTTCACTGTTTATACTCTTCTTTGATATACAGAAGATCTTCAGTTTGATATAATACTATTGTTTATTTTTCTTTTATTTCCTGTATTTTGTGGGTGGTATCCAAAAACTCATTGTCTATACTGATGTCTTAAAGTGGCTTGTGATTACTTCTAGTAGTTTCATAAGTTTAGGTCTTATATTTAGGTCTTTGATTATTTTGATTCAATTTTTTACAGGTAGGAAATAGGGTCAATTTTTAATCCTCTGTATGTGGCCATCCAGTTTTCCCAGCACCATTTATTCAAGAGGCTGTTCTTTCTCTAGTGTATGTTTTTGGCACCTTTGTTAAGATTCAGTTAAAAGCTCATGGATTTATTTCTGTAACCTCTATTCTGTTCCATCAGTCTGTGTATCTGTTTTATACCAATGCCATTCTGTTTGGGGTACTATGGCTCTGTGGGGTACTGTGTCTACTAATCAGGTATTATGATGCATCCAGCTCTGTTCTTTTTGAGCAAAATTGCATTGGCTAGAAAAGGTCTTCTGTGTTTCCGTATGAATTTTAGGATATTTTTAACTCATTCTGTGAATAATCGCATCTAGTATTTCATGAATCTGTAGATTGTTTTGAGTTGTATGAACATTTTAACAATATTAATTATTCTAATTAATGAATATGGGAGATCTTTTATGTTTTGTGTCTTCTTCAAATTCTTTAATCAGTTTTTTTATCATTTTAACAATGGACTGTTTCAATATACCCTTTTGCATCTGTAATTTTAATTATTTGTCTTCTTTCTTTTTCTTGACTAGCTAAGGATTTTTCAAATTGGCTTATCTTTTTAAAAAAGCAACTCATATTTGCACTGATCTTTTGTATTGATGTTTTAGTCTGTAGTTTATTTATTCCTGCTCAATCTTTGTTAATTATTTCCTTCTAATAATTTTAGTTTGGTTTGCCCTTGCTGAAGGTCCTTGCTTAAAGGTCTTTGCAGAAAGAATTGTAGTCTTGTTGGAAATTCCTTTAACTGTTTAGTCATTTATCAATCAAATATATTTTGAGTGACTGCCATATGTCAGATTGAGCAAGGTGCTAATGCTTAAGTACTTTTCATTGCATTGACTCTAAATAAGAAATCAAGAGAGAAAGAGATAAAAATTAAATGATCTTTTAGACACAAAATATGGGCATATTTATGACTTTTTATTCTTGCTTTTATAATCCATTCTAATTCTTTGCAATAGACTTTTCAGAATTGCAGGATCAAGCCCTAGCTTTCATTTGGCCTATTTTACATGATTCTTCCCCTAGCCCTTTGTGCCTAGTATCCCTACTACTATCCCCATTAATCTGAATACACTGTGCATCTCCCTATTTCAGAGGGAGATGTGTAGAACTTTGTCTCTTCTCTCCTTGCTTGCCATATCCTTCTCACTTTTCAAGACTAGGATGGGCTTAAACTGAATTTTTAAAGTACTTAAAATAGTTGGAATTCATTAATCATTATTTTTTCTCTGTTGTTGTTCTATTCTGGAATTAACCCTTCATCAAAGCAGGAACTCATCTGTTTTGCTAAAGAATGCATCCTAAGGACCTACCACAGAGTTTAATGAATATAAAGTTCAATGCATAGTGTGAACAAATTAATAAGAAAATAAAAAAAAACAAGACAGAACAATGCAATTCAGTTGTTGTGGAAGGTCAAGAACTTTTAATTACTATGCCCCTGGGACAATGACAAAAACTCTAATACTGTGGGACTGAGGCAGTTGGTTCATGACCACGTGGGGTTCTGATGATAAATACAATGAAAGAGAGTGGAAGGAAATCAGTAAATATGGGAGGTGAATGTACATATGAAAGTAAAACTTACATAAAATTACAAATTGTAATAAAAGGAATCTGTGTGCTAACTTGAAAAATAAATAAGGATCCTTAAGAGAGATTTCTTTTATACACTAATATTTCAGTGCTCATGTGAAAAATAGAAAATGAACCAACTATGCCCAAGAGAAGCAATGAGCATTACAGGCAAAGAGAACAGTGATTGCAAAAATTCCAAAGGCAGGATAGTGGCTGGTGTGTTAGAAACCATCCAAAGATGCCTTCGTGTCCAGGAACATGGTGAGGAAGAAGACCAGTGCAGGGAAAGAGGCTGAGAATTAAGCCTACAGGTGAGATCACCTGGAGCTTCGAAGGCTGTGCTGTGATTTTTGGAATTCAAACTAGATGGAAAGTCATTGAAAAAATTGAAGCAGGGAGTGTACAATTTTATTTGTTTTATAAAGGTCACTTTGACTGCTGTGTAGAGAGTGCACTCAAGGGGGAAATCCCAGATACAGGCTGCAAGAGAGTGATTGGAATTAGAAAGAGGAACTATTATTTTCCTCTATTTTTCTATGAATACCATATAGCCCCTGGGGTCAGGGAAATTTTTCAACCTATGTTTTAGTATAAATATCTGCAGTGTTTATTTGGCTACAACCAGATTACACTGTGAACTTCTCTACTTTTAATTGTTTATCTTAAAAGCATGCCAGAAGCAATGGACTTTAATCTGTAACTTTTCTGATATGCTGTTGGTTTTACACAGGAAATGAAAAGAAATGCCTTGGGCTGTCAACACAATGAGGTGACTACCCATCCAGTGTTAGCCAATCCAGTGCCTTTTGCTATGTCTTTTTCTCTGTGAGGCACACAGGATTAGAACTGTCTTCAGGGATCCTGCTTTCCTTTCTCATGTCATCTTTGAAAAATATGTGATCCAAGAAGGATGCCATAACAGACTTCTAAGCTATAGTATGAATTCTTGTGCAACTAGATTTCTATTCTTTTTTGTGTGTTTTCTATGAATTAATTTTAGGAACAAGAGACTATTGATACTGACACAAATACTGTGTGCTAAATAGTCCTCCAAGCATACTTAGACCCTCACACACAGACTTCACCCACCACTCCAAGAGATAACAAGCGTCTATACAAATATTCACATGCACATTTCCTTGCCTAAAGTAGAGAGAATTTTATTAATGATTATATTGTCCCGAATGCAGCTTCTTATCTACAAATAACAAATGGTATTGTGTTTTCTTTTTTTTCCCAGAGACTTTGTAGGTAGAAAAGGAAGGCATAAAATGCAGCAGATTATACCAAAATTTCATGGGTGGTTTCCATTCTGCTTCCACAATGAGGTCTCGACTCCTTTACTTATTTGAATTACAGCCAGGGTTAGAAGAAGGAATAAAACATAAAATAAATGAAATATGTTTCTTTGGTGATGCTTTTATTTCAAAGAGACACTTTTTCAATTAAAGGAGAATATCTAAGAAATTGTAATTCACAAAGTTGGAAAATGTGCTCTGTTATTTAAACATACATACTGGACTTAATTCTACTTGGTTCAAGTTATTATTTGAATAACTATGTTTTATAACCGGTAAGGGGACAGTGATACATTGTACCCAATAAGTCTGGGAAATTATTGTGAAATGACTTGCTTAGATTTTTTTTTTTTTTAGTCAAAAAGTTATAAGTGTCTACATAATATAGTTCCCTAATGTGAAATAGACAGCTAAGTCAAAGGTCTGGTACCCGTGACCACCCAATGTGATGACTTTATGTGGGTTGGGTTCCTTTCATTTATCAGGCATCGAATCTGTTTGTTACAGAAGACCCTTGACACTGAGGTATGAATTCCTTATGAGAGAAGCAAAGGACGGCTCACAGGCTCACTGTAAGTGAAAAGTAGCTCCAAGCCTTCCTGAAAATGAGGTTTGATGAGAGAAAATGAGACAACATGAGGATGGTGAGAACTTGTAGTAAGAAACTAAATGAGTCTTAAAAGTGGAAGAAGGGTACAAGGCAGCTGTTGAGGACACAAACACCAAGGAGATTAGTCATTGATTCTGCTGGTGGCTACTTTTAATAAAAGGCATCCTCATGGACTGCTTGGCATTATTTTTTCAGAAATGCTGCTCATTTTGAGAAAGGAATTAGAAAAACGAATACAGCACTTTAACCTGAGGCAGCATCAGCTCAGCTGGCCTGAGATGCTCAAACTTGCTCATTCCCAAGAAAGGCCTGCATCCACGACTGGCCTTTTTGCTGACTCCTGGGAATGGACCTTTCTGAATGTTTGGTCCGATAAAGACTGTTTTGAACCATCCTGTGCCAGTTTGTCCAGATGGTGTATGTCTTCAATGCGATCTATTCTGAACACCTGCCTTCCTTCTGGGAAACTGAAGCTTCAGTACCTGAGGTCAGTTGAATGGGTCTTGCATGCCTCTGTAACTGACTTCCAATAAATCCATGACCAACCAGGCTTAGAAAAGTGTCTTTCCCAGGAGTCGCCACAATTGTTGCTGGGAGAAATTAAGTGCATTCTGTATGACCCTGCTGGGAGAGGACACTTAGATACTTGCTAATCTTTTCCTCTACACTTTCATGACATGTGCCCTTTTGTGGATTTGTACTTGTATCTTTTCACTATAAGAAACCACAATAGAAACATAACACCTCTAAGTACTGTGAATCCTTCTGATAGATCATTGAGGCTGAGGCTATCCAATATTGAAGACCTCCAACACAAAATATTCTTCAGAAATCTAACTATGGCTTAATCTGAAGAACCATGGGAAGCCTCCAGTTTCCATATTTTTTTGTGGAATTCAATCTCAAGGAAGTGAGGAGCCCATCTTTTGACAAGAAACACATATGCAATATTCTGCTATAACTGAGATGGCCTCAGTTGAGCACCAAGCCTCATTTCTTATCCAAATTAAGCATTGAAAAATGGATTTTTGTCATCAATGCCAGTTTTAATTGAATCCAAATGAAAAATTATTGGTATAGAGAAGCATAATTTCCTAAGGAGATAGTTCTGATGAGTGGAATCAACACCATTAAATATTGCTCCTGTTATTGTCCATGAAAACTACATACTCATATTGCGAGCACATTGTGAACAAAAATCAGAATTTTCTTCATCAGAATTTACATATTCACTCTCTACATCTTTAGAGGCCATTTTCTATTTTATGCCACATGCAGACCAACTCCATCATCCCCAATTTTATCCTCTAAGGGTCTAACCTCTGTAATCTGCATCACCTGGATTCCTTAGTCCTATGCTTTATATTGGGATGAGTTAAAAGAAAGGGGGAAGCTGAGCATGGTGGCACATATTTGTAATCCCAGTAGCTCTGGAGGCTGAGGCAGGAGAATTGAAAGGTCATAGTCAGCCTCAGGAATTTAGTGAGGCCCTAAGCAACTTTAATGAGACCTGGCCTCAAAATAAATATACAGATAAAGGATGGGGATATGGCTCAGCAGTTAAGCACCCCTGGGTTCCATTTATGGTAGCAAAAATAGGAGGAATCCTCTGGAAATTAGAAGGAGAAAAGATTAAAAAGTAGAAGCACTCCTAGGTAGCCCTTCTCTCTGGGTAAAATTCTGGCAGTAACTAATCTCTCTATGACTGCCACTCCTTATTGAGTACATAGTACCAGGATTCCTTGGGCTTAGGCTATGCTTTCTTTCACAACTTCAGATCTACTGACAACAAGAGCTTCCATTAAACTCTCTTCAAATGCTAGCAGACATGGTTTTTCTTTCACATTAGTTATGAACAGAGGTATAAGCTTACTGAACAAACCTATGAACACTAAAATAGATGAATAAATGAATGAATAAATAACCCTCACCCTCATAAATTATACAAGTCACTTTGAAAAATTAGCCAAACCAAAATTGTCTTAGCTTAATTTATACCAACTTTCTGAGTGGCAGTTTAAATGAAGCCCTTGGGGCCAACCCAAACATAATGTATCAATGGTGAGGACAGTGTAGAAAGAGGACTACAATGGACACACAATAGGAATTGATGCGGAGACTGAGTTTCCTCTCTCTTGACACGCCTGGGATCCCCATGTAACCACCAGGTTTTATAATCCCAATAGGAAAAAGAGGAATTAGTCACAGTCACAGTAAGAACTAAAATGTATAGTCAAAGGGGATCAAAAAGGAGAGTGCAATGAAGCAGATATTGACAGAAAATACCACCTTTAGGTCTGCAGTTTGGCTAGAGTAGGAGCAGGAAAAGAACCATCACTGACATGAATGCAAATCAGCTACTGGTAAACCTTTAGCCAAGACAGGAAAACAAGTGAGGGGAAATAAAGACTCCAAGCTCTCATTAATCCTTTCTGACAACAAATTACCAGTGTCCCTGATTAGTCCAGCCTAATAAATGCAAAAGGAAAAGAGAGATATAATGCAAGCCTCTCCCCCACCCCTGCCCCTAGGATGCAACAGGGTAGAAACTGGATTGAAGCAGGGACACATATGGAGAATAGCCAGGATGACATATTTTGCAAGAGAGAGAATAAACCTTGCTAAAACACTACCTAGTAAGAGCACTAATAACCAGAATTTTAGAACAAATCCATTGCTTTTGAAAGCAAATTTTGATACTTAGAAGCACCCAACAAGGAAAGTTTAGCAAATTTGGTATAATAGTTTAGATATCAGATGCATTAGATATTAACCAGATATGAAGACTTTGTATAATTAGTTCTCAACATTAGATAGGCATTAGTCTGCCTAACTGTGGTGCGCCTATTGCCCCTAATGATACTAAAAGCATCATTAATGGTCCACTCAAAGTTTCAGAAGTCACCAGTCCTTCCATTATTAAATGTGATACCCCTAATATACTCCCTGACCATACAACCTCTTTTGTTTTCTTTTTTAAATCCTAGCATAAGCTTCTGTGTACTCCATTCAAGTAATTCTGCCTTAAAGTCACTATGCTTAAGTTTTACCAGCCAACAGCCATTGGCTTAAGAATGATTAGAATTTCCCCAAGAGGAAACCTTTGATCATTGGAGTTTGATCCAGTGGTGAAGATGTGTGTTTTTCTGCCCTGTTCTAACATTTTCTCTTAATTAGTACAAGAGAGACTGTCTTGGGAAGTCAATTTTTACGGGCAAATATAACGCCTATTCTTACTTTCTATGTACCTGTGCTCTCTGAGAAGGCACTCAGGGACCCATTGGTAAGAACTTGTTTTTGAGGTCATTGTAAAGGAAAAGTGAATCACAGCTCAATGAAAATTCGCTTTGATTCTATTCCCTACTCTCTCTCTCTTCTAATGTCTAGCAGCCCCAAATCTCTATTATTAATGAATTTTTCTGCTCGAGAACGATCCAATAGAGTGGCCTACGGCAGTGTGAAGACATCCTGGCCACCTGCTCTCACTTGCCAAGTTTCTCCCTTTGCCTTGCTGCCTTCAGAATCCCCTGTCTTCAAGTCTCCTGTCTTGATATGTAAGCAATGCTAAAGCAGGTCCAGAGAGTTCCAGGGGAAATGTGCACGGGATTAATACAGGATACTGGGAGGTTTCCTAAGATAACTGATAAGATTAGGTTTGGGGAAAAATGAGAAAGTGAAGCTATGTTTGAAGTCATGATTGAAGTACCAGAATAGAGAAGACGATGAGCTAAGAAAACAAATCTTTGAATACCAAGACTGGAAGATTGCCACCAAAGATTGAGAGAATTTAATTTGGAATAACTTTATCCCAACAGGGGAATTGTGCTGACATTTCTCAAATTGGTATTTCTGTTATTAAAGAAAGGTGGAAGAGGGTGGCATTTCTAATACTTGGAATTCATATCACAAAGGACAAAAATCCACTTCTTTGGTATCTGCATAAAAATAAAGGTTTGGATTACAGATCCTTTGAATCTTACCCTTTGTAAGAGCTCAGAGTTGAGCCGTGTCCACCACCACCTCTCAGTGTCATTTCCCAATAACCCAAAGTTCAAAGGCCCTAATCAACTTTCCAGGGGACCTGACTTCCCACCCTATTTTTCATTTGATCATTGTTGTTAAATTGGTTACCTAATTTCCTGATCACATTAAGCTAGTCCATGATAAAATTTCAATTGAAGATAAGTGCAGTATGTTAATCTTCCAGGGACAAAGTTGTGGTCTTTTCTAAAATCTGGTATTTTGAATCATAGAAGGGAGGTTAGGAACTGTTGAGATTAAAATCTCTGCCTTCCATGCAGAGAAGAACTAAGATTTTTAAAGGAACATTTGCTTTAAAACAAATGTTTTTGGGCTGGGATTGTGGCTCAGTGGTAGAGTGCTTGCTAGCATGACCCAGGTTTGATTCTCAGCACCACATAAAAAAATAGATAAGAAGGCATTGTGTTTTGTCCATCTACAAAAAAAAAAAAAGATTCCTTCTCTCTCTCTCTCTCTCTCTCTCTCTCTCTCTTCTTTAAAAACAAAACAAAACAAAAAAATGTTTTAAAACAAATTTTGTCTCCCCATATAAAAATACAAACAGATATACATATGCAAGAATAGAGCTAAATATATCATCATGTCAATAAGAATTTTTATTGTAAGAGCAGAATACTGACCAGGAACTACTAATCCAAAGGAAAGACTCAATCCTGGAATTTTAAATGCCAAGGTCTATAGTTACAGATAAAGTAGGTGGGTAAAAATTAGTTAAGAGGATTGCATATTTCAAAATCATAGATGATACTAAAATATCACAGGATTAGAATTTTGACAGAGTAAATGAACTGTTTCATTTTATTTCTAGATTGATTTTAATGCTCTGGGCCAGACTGCTAAAACTTGAAGTCTTAAACTATGGTGTTTTTTTTTTATTATTATTTAACAATTTATTTTGTTTGTTTTAAATATATATATACACATATGTGTATATATATATTTATGAGATAAGAAAACAAATCTTTGAATACCAAGACTATATATATATATATATATATATATATATATATATATATATATATATCAGTAGAATGAATTTATGCACTTTGATATATATCATACATAGATGGGATATAATTTCCCATTTTTCTGAGTGTACATGTAGTAGAATCATATTGGTCATGCAGTCACATATATACATAAAGTAATAATGTGGTGTGCTTTATAATTGAAATTAACTTTATTTTTTACTAATACATAAAAACATAAAAGTGTGTCTATTAATGGAGAATCACATGATGTACCAATGCATGTACACATGGATCCCTCCAATTAGATGGAAACCAATTTAGAGAAGCTCTGAATCAACTAGTAAAGTTTTCTATCACTTTAAAAGCCCAGGTGGAAGTCACTGGGAGAGACTGGGTACCTAGAACTTAACCAATAAAAACATCTCAACACATTGAGTCAGGGCCCTAAAGTCTATATTCCAGGTAGATAAGGACTTAGGTGGTAAAGGCAGTACATGTCTTACGAAAAGTTTTCCTTCCTTCCCCCCACCACAAATACAAACAGATACACGCACGCACACACACACACACACACACTGAAAGAGAAAAAAATAAATATGCCGTCACTTCAGTAAGAATTTTAATTTTCAGAGGGACCTGTTGACTAAGAACTGTTAGTCCTAAGGAATGACTCAATTTTGGAGTTTTAAGTTGGGTAAAACTTGAAGAATCCTTTGTAAACACTTCTTAGTTTGAAAAATACAGTTGCTACCTTGTTACCACAACTAATTTTTCTAATGTTTGATGTTTCTCTGAGGAAAACAAACTTGTATTCCATTTTTTTTCTATATTTTTACACATCATCTATTTTGTTTTGGTCAGAGAGAGTCTTAAATATTACTTATTACTGCATCCTAAACTCCATGGTGTTTGGTTTTCAAATGATACATTTTTCTTTCAAGGTTCTTATTTTTAAAGGCTAATGAGATGCACTGCTCTGTTGGAAGCCAGAGTTAGGTAGGTGGAGAAATCACAACAATTATTTCTAATTGCCACTGAAACCTTGCTTCTTTAGAAAGCAGAAGCCAGTTGACAGAAGTGTATATCTGCTAAATAGAAGAATTGCAATTAGTGGTTAGTTGAAAGGTGGGAAAGAGACTTTACTTTATAAAATCTAATGGGAAAAAGAACTTGGAAATCATTTAAATTAGGCAAGATGTATGAATCAATTCAGGGACCACACTGTCCAAGGTCTTTCATAATTATCAAATGAATTTCTCTCCAAAATATATTTCAAAACAAGTAAGTTTTGTTTTTATATTATGAAATAAATATATATATATATATATATACACACACACATATACACACATACTTTTAATCAGACATAGAAAAGCTAAAGTTTTATAATTAGGCAAATCCAAGTGTGAGCAAGCTTTGTCATTTATAAGTTGTATGACTTTGTACATGTTGTTAAACCTTTATAAACCTGTTTTCTCTAAAACTAGATCATTATAAAATATTTTCAATAGTTTTTACAAAATTTAAATGAAATTATTTTTAAAATAATTATATTGCTTATATCATATGTAGTTATAGGCTCCTATTAGCTGAGATATCAAACAATTTATTTAAGTCAATATCTGCAAAATGGATATAAAATAATTGGCTTTCAGGTACAACTTGAGAATCAACTAAGTGTATAAATATTTATGCATGTATTTATATATTTATTATAAATTTATATATAAGTACACATGTATTTATATTTATGAATGTTAATATAAAGATATTTATATATGACGATATATGCTTGGCACATAGTAATTGTTCAAGAGACAGCTGTTCATCTTTTTCCCTCTCACCTCCCCATGTCCTTCTTTACTTTTTCCTACTTTCCTTCACTTTTAGGGAAAAGCTAAAAAGTAGGGAAAATAAAATCTTAAATGTATGTAGAATTCGATTCAACCATTTTCTCCCCTTTTCCCAAATGTGCTGTATTTGCTACAGATCCTGACAAATTTGGGATAAATAAGTCACGACTTCAAATCTGAAAAGCAGAGGAGAAAGATGGATGATTTTACAGGAAAGGCCATAGCTCATCTTTTTCCAATCAAAAATATAATAATAAAACAGTAAATAATTGGACTTTCTTTTTTCTCTTCTACTTTTAACTTTTAATTAAAGTGTCACTTTGACTCATCAAAGAAAACAATATTCTGAAGTTAAATTTAATCAACTGCAAAAGTTGCCTTGCCTGTGGCCTCTGAGGGAACCAGGTCCCATTAGACAGGAAGCTGAGTGTGCATCAGAGGATGCACTGGCCCCGTGGCTGGGAAAGAGCAGAGCCTTTCCTAGGTAGGGCCTCAATAAAAACAGCAGTCAGACAGTGAACAATGACTCTATGCTTCCATGGCCAGTTCCAGTATAATGAAATCGCTTTGGAATTAAAGCAGCAATGTTGAAATACCGCTGTTCTCCAGGTGCAGTCCGACACTGGAATCTTCTCTTGAACTTTTCCTACCTATACCTTATCTCTTTCCTACCCATGTGTTCTGGAGCATGCCTTGGAATATTTTACCAATATGTTCTCAGTGAGAAAGCCCAACTTTCTCTCTCTTTTTTTTTCTCAATCTCTTAAAGATAATCTGCTACAGTGCTATTTAACAAGTTTTATTATATTCATTGTTTATATACTTTTAATAAAGTCCTAGAGAACTATAGAATTATATTCTTTTTCAATTTTTAAATGACATGAAATATTGTACATAATCAGGGGTATAGTGTGATCATTTGGTACATGTGCACAATGTGCAAATGATCAAAACAGGGTAATCAGCATTTCCATCTCCTTAAACTAGTTGGGAAAATTTTAAGTTACATAGAACAATTATTTTTCAGATCTGCAAATTTATATGATAATAAAAGAAAAAGAAAAAGTTAAGGTATTTATTAACCTTTAGATAATAAAACTGCAAATCAAATATCCTCTAAACTCCAGCACATTAAAATTATAAAGGTTTTTTTGTCTGATTCAGAGGTCTTTGACACAGCTGTGGCTCTACCCAGCTTGGCTACAGGTGTCAGACTTGCTTAAGATCTGCTCTATAGGTTTCCTAGTTTTCCATGAGCCAGCAGCTACCTGGGCCATATTATTCTCACCATGGATTATAGAAGGCTAAGAAGGTAAGCCAACACTTGTACATGAATAGAATGCCCTTGAGTCACATTGGCAATACATACTTAGCTAAGAAATTCACGACTAAGAGCAACATCAGTATAATAGGGACGTGGAAACTATCAACATTGGGAGAAACTTCAAAATCCTATGATGCAACTTGCAGATATTAAATTTTATAAAACGAAGTAAATAAATAATTGGGAACAAACAGAATATCCTTAATGTGGTAAAATTAGTAGATTCCTTGATAATATCCCCAACAGCAAAAAAAAAAAAAAAAAAAAAAAAAAAAGGAAAGAAAAAGAAAGCATTATTTAATTAATTTAGCCTTCTAAGGACAATAGTGTGTTTGTGGGAGCTTGAAATATACCTGCCCATGTCAAAGGTATAAAATAACTTATGTCTGTTTCAGCTTTTCTGGGCCACTGTCCATAGCCAATGCTGCTTACACAGAGTCCCACTCATTGCCCCAGAAGAAGCTCTCCAGGGATCTCAAGGGCCTCAATAAAAACAGCAGTCAGACAGCGAACAATGACTCTATACTTTCATGGCCAGTTCCAGTATAATAAAATCGCTTTGGAATTAAAGTGATTTCTGGTAATAGCCTAACTGTTTGCAGACCCTGAAGCAAACCTTCATCTCAGCTCCATACCTATAGACCAAGTTCTTTGAGACAGTGCAATCTACCTAGAAAAGAGATGGGATCAAATCCTATAGCCTATTGTCCACTTCAACCTCTGTTAACAGTCCACAAATTGGAGACTCCAATTTCACTTGACTCTGATTCAGGGACAAAGAATCAGCCTAGATTTCCAAAATGAGAAGGTCTTTACGTACCAAAACCACTCTGTAAAAATTGGAAAAAAATGTTTGTTCTTTCAAATATGCAGACACTGATACAAGACTACATGTATAATAAATAACTAGGCAAACACCTGAACTCTAGAAATAAATAAATAAAGACAAAATGGATAAAGTTTCAGTAACAAATCTTCAAGAAATGGAGAGCTACAAACTGCCTAAAAATAGAATTCAAAATGATCATTTCAAAGAAGTTCAGTGGATGCACACTAATCAACAACACAAGGAAAGAAAACAAATGATTAGAATTTCCTTCAATAAAATGAGAGTACTCATGTAAAACAAAGAACATATTCAAAAACAATGGATGAACAAAATTAGATACTTAACAAAAGAATAGACGAAATAATAAAGAACCAAATCAGAATCCTAGAATGGAAGAATATAACCACAGAACTGAAAAATTAATTAGAGAGCTTCAAAAACATAGTAAACTATATGATGAAAGAATAAAGAATAATGAAGCATAATAAATACAAGGTATCTTGGGGACAGAATGAAATATATTAATATACTAATTATGGAAGACTAAAAGGAGATGACATGGCAAAATTATTAGATTAAGAACATACAAACTGAAAAATTCCCAAATCTAGGAAGGGATTTGTAGTATTTGAAAGACACCAAACATGAACACTCAAAGAAGAAAAGGCTAAGGCATATTATAATCAAATTGTCTGATGTCAAATATAAAGGATCTTAAAAGCAGCAGGAGAGATCCAGCACATCTAAATGTACTTATAGAAGGCTATCAGTTGACATGTTAATAAAAAACTTGCAAGTCAGGAGGAAGTAAGATGATATAGTCAACTACTAAAAAGAGAAAAAAAAACTGCTAACTAAAAATATGACTCCCAGTAAAGCTCTCTTTTATAAATGAATAGATGTGGGAAAATGCGCACTCATACATTGTTGGTGGGATTGTTAGTGTAATAACTTTGAAGGGCAGTATGAAGATTCCTGAAAAAAACTAGAAATGGAACCACCATAAGACCCAGCTAGGGAGGAGGGGCCCAGCCGCCACCTGCGCCTGCAGGATAGGCAGACCATGCGACCTGGAGAAGGGGCCCAGCGGCCTGCCGGCGTGGTAGACAGTTCACCCCAATTAGAGGAGGGGCCCAGCCGCAGCCTGCACCTGCATAGTAGGCAGACCATGCGACCCGGAGAAGGGACCCAGTGGACCGGTGCAGTAGTCAGACCACCCCAATTGGAGGAGGGGCCCAGCCACCACCTGCATGGTAGGCAGACCATGCAACCCGGAGAAGGGGCCCAGCGGCCCGCCTGCGTGGTAGACAGACCACCCCAGCTTGAGGAGGAGCCCAGCCTCCTGCCTGCGCGGGTGGGCGGACCGCGTGACCTGGAAAAGGGGCACAGCTGCCCGCCGGCATGGTAGACAGACCATCCCAATTGGAGGAGGGGTCCAGCCGCAGCCTGTGCCTGCACGGTAGGCAAACCACATGACCCGGAGAAGGGGCTCAGCAGCCCGCCTGTGCGGTAGACAGGCCTCGCCAGTTGGAGGAGCCCAGCCTCCCACTGGTTGGGTAGACAGAACACTCCAACTGAAGGAGGGGCCCTGCCGCCCTCCCATGTGGTCACCTGACCGAGCTCTGGACAAACATAAGGTTTCCCCAACACCCCCACCTCATCAAACACCTTATGAGAAAAACTGATGGAACTCATTTTGGAAAATCCCACCAACCCTTAAAACCCACCAGCTGGTTGGCTAGTGTGGCTACCAGTGTGGTTCTGCAGCGGATCAGGCACCTGGTTTACATCTCAGAGAATAAGAGTAGAGAGGCCACAGTTGGAAGCTCAAGTCCTCTCACACTGACTACCACCACCATCCTGAACCCAGAGACTCAAGCTAGGAATAGACAACACCACCAACTAGAAGAAATGAAAACAGAGTTCTGAGAGACATTTTTTTCTTTCTTTTTCTCTCTTCTCTCCTCTTTTCATCCATTCATCCAGTCTCCTCTACCCCTCCCCCTCTGGTCCTCACAACCTCAACATATGTGAAACCAAAAATTGTGCAGCATGAAAAAGGTCTTTAACAACTGAATCACCAGAATAATATACTATAGAAGAATTGCATATGCCCCACCTCCCTCCCCCCTTTTTATTTCTTTTATTTTTTCTCGTATTTTCTTTTTCCCACTCTCTTTTTTCTCTTCCTTTCCTTGTTATTTGTTTTCCTCCCTCTTACTCCCTCTATCCCACTTGCAACCCCCTAAATATTACTATTCATAAGTAGGGTAATCTTATAATTACAGATAGGAATTTGAATCTATACATTCCTCCATAAATTACCCATCTATTGGTTAGAGCTCTCCAAAGTTACTAAGTTAGATTAAGCCCATACACTCACTCCTTTCCCCATAAACATAACATCCTACACCTAAAATTCAGTTTTCTTCAAGCTACCAGAAATGGTATGCCTTTCATGAAACTAATGACTATATTTGTAAACGATAATTGAAACCAACATTTGTAGACAGAGTCTAGCTATAAATGTAGTAATAAGGAAAACGTGTGCTTAGATGATGTACTATTGATATTGAGAACTGTTAACATTGTCTTTCTCCACAAAAGGGAGTCTTTGCAACTATACAAAAGAAATATAAATATATAGGGGGAAAATTCAATAATACAACAGTTTCACAAAGCAGAAAGAAATGTGAGCAGTATGAAAAGACAAGGAAAGAAAGGACCATAAGCAATGCAGGTCAACTCAACTTTAGAAGAGGTAATATCTGCAGCAGAAGGATTGTCAGATAAAGAATTCAGGATATACATGCTTCAGATGATCTGGAGTCTCAAGGAAGACATTAGACAGCAAAATCAGACAATTAAAGATCACTTTGACAACGAATTACATAAACAAATCCAAGAAGCAAAAGATCAACTATACAGGGAGATAGAGGTTATAAAAAACAAACAGAAATCCTAGAAATGCAGGAAGCAATAAACCAAATTAAAAACTCAAATGAGAGTACTACCAGCAGAGTAGAACACTTAGAAGATAAAACATCACACAATGAAGACAAAGTATTTCAACTTGAAAAGAACATAGACAGTTCAGTGAGACAGTTAAGGAACCATGAGCAGAACATCCAAGAAATATGGGATAACATAAAGAGACCAAACGTAAGTTACAGGGATACAGGAAGGTATAGAGGTACAAACCAAAGGAAGGAGCAATCTGTCCAATGAAATAATATAAGAAAACTTCCCAGACTTGAAGAATGAGACAGAATTCCAAATCTTAGAAGCCTACAGGATGCCTAATGTGCAAAATCATAAGAGATCCACACCTAGAAACATTATAATGAAGATGCCCAACATACAGAATAAGGAGAGAATTTTAAAAGCTACAAGAGAAAGGAAGCAGATTACATTTAGGGGTAAACCAATCAAGATAACAGCTGATCTTTTAACACAGACACTGAAAGCTAGAAGATCCTGGAACAACATATTTCAAACGCTGAAAGAAAATGGGTTCCAACCAAGTATTGTGTAACCTGCAAAATTAAGCTTCACGATGGAAGATGAAATTAAAACCTTCCACGATATACAAAAATTAAAAGAATTTACACCTAGAAAACCAGCTCTTCAAAACAAACTCAGCAAAACACTACAGGAAGAGGAAATAGAAAATAACAATGAAAACCAACAGCGGGAGGTAGTACAGTAAAAGGAAAAAAATAATCAAAGAGGAAAAACAAACCATGTTAAGTAACATAAATAAACAAGTATGGCTGGAAAAACAATCCATATCTCAATAATAACCCTAAATGTTAATGGCTTAAACTTACCAATCAAGAGACACAGGCTAGTAGCCTGGATCAAAAAAAAAAAAAAAAAAAGATCCAACAACATGCTACCTACAGGAGATGCATTTGATAGGAAAAGACATACATGGACTGAAGGTGAAAGGTTGGGAAAAATCATGTCACTCATATGGACCTCAGAAAAAAGCAGGAGTGTCCATACTCATCTCAAATAAAATAGATTTCAAGCCAAAGTTAATCAAAAGGGATAAAGAGGGACACTAAATACTGCTCAAGGGAACCATACACCAACAAGACATAACAATCATAAATATATATGCCCCAAACAATGGTACTGCTATGTTCATCAAACAAACTCTTCTCAAGCTCAAGAGTCTAATAGACCACCATACAAAAATTATGGGAGACTTCAATACACCTCTCTCACCACTGGACAGATCTTCCAAACAAAAGTTGAATAAAAAAACTATATAACTCAATAATAGACTTAATTGACATATATAGATTATACCACCCAACATCAAGCAGTTACTCTTTTTTTCTCAGCAGCACATGGATCCTTCTCAAAAATAGATCATATATTATGTCACAGGGCAACTCTTAGAAATTATAAAGGAGAAGAGATAATACCATGCATCCTATCTGTTCATAATGAAATAAAACTGGAAATCAATGATAAAAGAAGGAAGGAAAAATCATGCATCACTTAAAGAATGAACAATAGGTTACTGAATGATCAATGGGTTATAGAAGACATCAAGGAGGAAATTAAAAAATTCTTAGAGATAAATGAAAACACAGACACAACATATAGGAATCTATGGGACACAATGAAAGCAGTTCTAAGAGGAAAATTCATTGCTTGGAGTTCATTCCTTAAAAAAAGAAAAAAACCAACAAACAAATGATCTCACACTTCATCTCAAAACCCTAGAAAAAGAAGAGCAAAACAAAAGCAAAAGTAGTAGAAGGCAAGAAATAATTAAAATCAGAGCTGAAATCAATCAAATTGAAACAAAAGAAACAATTGAAAAAATTGACAAAACTAAAAGTTGGTTCTTTGAAAAATTAAATAAGATCGACAGAACCTTAGCCATGCTAACGAAAAGAAGAAAGAGAACTCAAATTACTAACATACGGGATGAAAAAGGCAATATCACAACAGACACTTCAGAAATACAGAAGATAATTAGAAATTATTTTGAATCCTTATACTCCAATAAAATAGAAGATAGTGAAGGTATCAATAAATTTCTTAAGTCATATGATCTGCCCAGATTGAGTCATGAGGATACACACAACCAAAACAGACCAATACCAATTGAGGAAATAGAAGAAGCCATCAAAAGACTACCAACTAAGAAAAGTCCAGGGCCGGATGGGTATACAGCAGAGTTTTATAAAACCTTTAAAGAAGAACTAATACCAATGCTTTTCAAGCTATTTCAGGAAATAGAAAAATAGGGAGAACTTCCAAATTCATTCTAAGAGGCCAACATCACCCTGATTCCTAAACCAGACAAAGACACTTCAAAGAAAGAAAACTACAGACCAATATCTCTAATGAATATAGATGCAAAAATCCTCAATAAAATTCTGGCAAATCGGATACAGAAACATATCAAAAATATGATGCATCATGATCAAGTAGGATTCATCCCTGGGATGCAAGGCTGGTTCAATATACGGAAATCAATAAATGTTATTCACCACATCAATAGACTTAACGATAAGAACAATATGATCATCTCGATAGATGCAGAAAAAGCATTCAACAAAGTACAGCATCCCTTTATGTTCAAAACTCTAGAAAAACTAGGGATAACAGGAACATACCTCAATATTGTAAAAGCTATCTATGCTAAGCCTCAGGCTAGCATCATTCTGAACAGAGAAAAATTGAAGGCATTCCCTCTAAAATCTGGAACAAGAGAGGGATGCCCTCTCTCACCACTTCTGTTCAACATAGTTCTCAAAACACTGGCCAGAGCAATTAGACAGACGAAAGAAATTAAAGGCATAAAAATAGGAAAAGAAGAACTTAAATTATCACTATTTGCAGATGACATGATTCTATACCTAGAAGACCCAAAAGGGTCTACAAAGAAACTACTAGAGCTAATAAATGAATTCAACAAAGTGGCAGGATATAAAATCAACACGCATAAATCAAAGGCATTCCTGTATATCAGCGACAAATCTTCTGAAATGGAAATAAGAACAACCACTCTATTCACAATATCCTCAAAATAAAATAAAATACTTGGGAATCAACCTAACAAAAGAAGTGAAAGACTTACACAATGAAAACTACAGAACCCTAAAGAGAGAAATAGAAGAAGATCTTAGAAGATGGAAAAATATACCCTGTTCATGGATAGGCAGAACTAACATCATCAAAATGGCGATATTACCAAAAGTTCTCTATAGATTTAATGCAATGCCAATCAAAATCCCAATGGCATTTCTGGTAGAAATAGATAAAGCAATCATGAAATTCATATGGAAAAACAAAAGACCCAGAATAGCAAAAACAATTCTAAGCAGGAAGTGTGAATCAGGTGGTATAGTGATACCAGATTTCAAACTATATTACAGAGCAATAGTAACAAAAACAGCATGGTACTGGTACCAAAACAGGTGGGTGGACCAATGGTACAGAATAGAGGACACAGAGACCAATCCACAAAATTATAACTATCTTATATTTGATAAAGGGGCTATAAGCATGCAATGGAGGAAGGATAGCATCTTCAACAAATGGTGCTGGGGAAACTGGAAATCCATATGCAACAAAATGAAATTGAATCCCTTTCTCTCGCCATGCACAAAAGTTAACTCAAAGTGGATCAAGGAGCTTGATATCAAATCAGAGACTCTGCGTCTGATAGAAGAAAAAGTTAGCTCCAATCTACACATTGTGGGGTTGGGCTCCAAATTCCTTAATAGGACACCAATAGTACAAGAGTTAATAACAAGAATCAACAAATGGGACTTACTTAAACTAAAAAGTTTTTTCTCTGCAAGAGAAACAATAAGAGAGGTAAATAGAAAGCCTACATCCTGGGAACAAATTTTCATTCCTCACACTTGAGATAGAGCCCTAATATCCAGAGTATACAAAGAACTCAAAAATTAAAAAATAAGTTAACAAATAACCAACAACAAATGGGCCAAAGACCTGAACAGACACTTCTCAGAGGAGGACATACAATCAATCAACAAGTACATGAAAAAATGCTCACCATCTCTAGCAGTCAGAGAAATGCAAATCAAAACCACCCTAAGATACCATCTCACTCCAGTAAGATTGGCAGCCATTATGAAGTCAAACAACAACAAGTGCTGGCGAGGATGTGGGGAAAAGGATACTCTTGTACATTGCTGGTGGGACTGCAAATTGGTGCAGCCAATTTGGAAAGCAGTATGGATATTCGTGGAAAGCTGGGAATGGAACCACCATTTGACCCAGCTATCCCCCTTCTCGGTCTATTCCCTAAAGACCTAAAAAGTGAATACTACCGGGACACTCCTACATCGATGTTCATAGCAGCACAATTCACAATTTCTAAACTGTGGAACCAACCTAGATGCCCTTCAATAGATGAATGGATAAAAAACTGTGGCATTTATACACAATGGAGTATTACTCTGCACTAAAAAAATGACAAATCATGGAATTTGCAGGGAAATGGATGGCATTAGAGCAGATTATGCTAAGTGAAGCTAGCCAATCCCTAAAAAACAAATGCCAAATGTCTTCTTTGATATAAGGAGAGCAACTAAGAACAGCATAGGAAGGAAGAGCATGAGAAGAATATTAACATTAAACAGGGATTAGAGGGGGGAGGAAAAAGGAGAGAGAAGGATAATTGCATGGAAATGGAAGGAGACCCTCATTGTTATACAAAATTACATACAAGAGGAAGTGAGGGGAAAGGGAAAAAACAATGGGGAGAAATGAATTACAGTAGATTGGATAGAGAGAGAAGATGGGAGGGGAGGGGAGGGGAGGTGGGATAGTAGAGGATAGGAAAGGCAGCATAATACAACATACACTAGTATGGCAATATGTAAAACAGTGGATGTGTAACCGATGTGATTCTGCAATCTGTATACGGGGCAAAAATAGGAGTTCATAACCCACTTGAAACAAATGTGTGAAATATGATATGTCAAGAACTATAATGTTTTGAACAACCAATAATACAAAATTTTTTAAAAAGACCCAGCTATCCCACTCCTTGGTATTTATCCTAAAGAACTAGCCACCTCAATGATTATAACAGCACAATTCACAATAGCCACAATATGGAATCAGCTCATGTTCCTGTCAACAGACAAACCAATAAGAAAAGGTGGTAATAATAAACAATAGAGTTTTACTTAGCCATAGAGTAATAAAATTATGGCATTTGCTAGTAAATGGATGGAGCTGAACACCCCATCATTCTAAGTGAAATAAGTCAGGCTCAGAAAATCAAGGGGTAGGTCAAATATTTTCTCTCATATTCAGAAGCTAGTCCAAGATAAGGGAACAAAGTCAGGGCTGTGGTGTTGAGAATTCCAAGAAAATAGAAGGGAGATCAGTAGAGTAGAGGATAAAGCAGGAGGGAGGAGGGATAGGAAAAGGCAGAAAAGATGGTGAAACAATTTGATGAAATTATACTACGTACATATAGGAATATACCACAGTGAATTTCACCTTTTGTATATCTATATAGCACCAATTTTAAAAACCTATAAATAAATAAAAGAAGACCAGTAGAGTAGACAAAGGGGAATAGGAAAGGCATGGAAAGTGAAAGTACTGGAGACTATAGTGGAGCAAATTATATTCCCCACATGTATGAATATGTCAAAATGAACCCCCAAGTTATGTAATTATAATGTACTAATAAAAACATAATAAAGAGAAATGACTAAATATAAAGATTACCAGATCCCCCAAAAAATAGTTTAGGGAGTGGATCACTTTGAGAACTGTCTTACAAGAAATACAAGAGATTTCTAAAATTCCAAATGAAGGGACACCAAATAACAACATGAAAATATGAGAATATAAAATTTTTGACAAAGTTTAAAATATATAGAGTTAAAATACATAGACACTGAGTGGCATAGAAATATTTTCACTTTAGTATAAACATTAGAAGTAAAAATAACTGTAACTACAACAATTTGACAATCAATACAAAGCATGAAAAATGTGACATCAAGAGCATAAAATTGAGGAAAAGGATTAGTAAAATTTTAGAGATTTTGTAATCAATAGAAGTTGTCATCATATTAAAATAGAATGTTATAACTATCAGTAATTTTATATAAGCAACATGGTAACCACACACAAAAAAAACTTTTAGTAGATACATAAAAGATACAGGGGAAAAAATCAAATTATAGCACTACAAAAAATTTAAATCACAAAGGGAGAAAGCAAAAGAGGAACAAAGGAACTATAATAAAGGCAAAAGAAATTTACAATTGACAATGATAAGTTCATAGATACATAGTGTACTTTATTTTAAGTGTAAATGGATTAAATTCTCCAAAAGACATAGAGTGGCAGGATGAAAATATTAAAGCAGAATCCAACAATACAGCCTACAAGAGACTCACTTTAGACTTAAGAATAGACATAGCCTGAGAGTAAAAGAATTGAAAGAAATATTCCATGCAAATAGTAGCATAAAGAGAGCAGGGGTGACTATTCTTACATCAGACAAAATAGATGTTCAGTCAAAATCTCTCAGAAGAGATGAAGAGGATCATTAAATAATGTCAATTCATCAAGAGAATATTATAAGTATATACACACACCTGACATTGGAGCTCTTAAGTATACAGAACTAAAGGGACCAATAGACATACAATAATAGGAGACTTTAAGAACCCACTTTTGACAATAGATATGTCATCCAGGTGGAAAATTGATAAACAGTGGACTTCAATAACACCACAGACCAAACGTTCCTGACAGACAGATATGGAACACTCTACCCCAAAACAGTGGAACATGCAATCTTTTCAGGTACCCACAGAACATTTTCCAGGTGAGATTCATGTTGGGCCACGAAACAAGCCTTAAATTTTTTAAGAATAAAATGACATCCAGTATGTTTTCTGATGACAACAGTATAAAATTAGGAATCAAAAATGATGAATTTTGAAAACTTGACAAATATGTGGAAATCAAACAATACATTCCTGAACAATCAATGGATAAAAAGAGAAATTCGATGTTAAATTAAAAATATATCTTAAGACACATGAAAATGCCAAGACAACATTTGAAGATGTATGGGATGCAGCAAAGGCAGTTTTAACAGCAAAGTTAATTTTCCCTATTTATTTTGTCAGCTGCACATGCTATAAAAACGAGTTAGCCTAGTAACAAATTATAATACATATAATATTGACAAAAATGTTAGTGTATACTGTCTGTACTGTAATGTCTATAATTAAGGTAAGAACATTCCAGGGACTTCATTTTTCTTTGAAAAAAATAAGAAACATTTCTTAAATAAATGCTTATTAATTATTTTAAAAAAATAAAAAAGATAAAAGATCTCAAATAATCTACCAGATATAGTGTCACAATGAATAAGAAAAAGAAGAACAAGTCCATAGAATGAGTCCAAAAGCAGAGAGAAGGAAACTATCAGAAAAACAATAGAAATAATAAATCAGAGAATAAAAAGCATATAATAGAAAAAAATTATTAAAATTAAGAGCTGGGTTCTTTTTGAAAAGTGTGTGGGCTCTCATCCAGTGAGGAGGTCCACGGAACAGGGTAGAAGAGAGTATGGCTGCGGAGTCGCTAATCAAGACCTCCAGAGACCAAG
Source organism: Callospermophilus lateralis (assembly GCF_048772815.1). Lineage (NCBI taxonomy): Eukaryota > Metazoa > Chordata > Mammalia > Rodentia > Sciuridae > Callospermophilus > Callospermophilus lateralis. The sequence goes on along the minus strand of NC_135318.1, from coordinate 68,244,524 downwards.
CAGGAAGCAGGTCTGATTTTATTGTCCAGTTACCATGTATATATACTCAGGCAGTAGCCAAGCAGATTACAGGCAGCCACCATTGCAATTGCTGGCCAACTGTCCCTCAGCGACCAGTGGAGGAGTGAGGTGTGGAGCAAGTGCAGGGAAGGCAACATGCAGCCTCACACCCAGGGCTGTGCCTACAGGGTAAGCTGTTTGCCACTCACACGCCTAACACAGGGTAGTGGATTGCCACTCAGATGCCCTTAATGTATGCCATGTATGCAGTACTCCATGCTAAACAAAATTGACCAATCTTTAACCAGATTAACCAAGAAAATTTTTTTTAAAAGTTAAGAGGACTCAAATAAACCTGTAAGTGAAAGAAGAGACATTTCAACTGATACCATAGATATACAAAGAATTATAAGAGAATACCATGAAAAATTATATGCCAATTAATTGAAAATCTAGAGAAATGGATAAATTTCTAGAAACTTACAATCTTCTAAGAACAAATTATTGAAAAAAACAGAAAACCTGAGCACACCAACAATGGTGAAGATTGAATCAATAATCATAAACCTCCAAAGACAAGACAGCTTCACAGGTGAATTCTTTAAAATGTTTAAAAATCTTACATCAATGCTTCTTAATCTTTTGTAAAAATACTGCAGAGGAATTAACTCTTTCAAAATAACTTTACATGGCCAACATTACTGTGTTATCAGAGCCAGAGAAGAACACTACAAGAAAAGAAAACTACAAATCAACATCACTGATACAAATAGATTTGAAAAAAATATACTCAACAAAATACTAGCACCATTTCTAACATCACATTTAAAAGGTCATTCACAATGATCAAGTAGGATTTATCCCTGGTATGTGAAGATAGATCAAGTCAATTAATGTCATATACCACATTACTGAAATGAAGGATAATGATCATATGATTATCTTGAAAGATAACCACCCCACGGGGAAAAAAAATGACAAAATTCAACATTCTTTCATGATGAAAAAGTGGGAGGAGGTTAGTCACATGTTACCAACTTTCAGTTATTGGGTGAATAAGTTATGTTGATCTAATATACAGCACTCATGATTGAATTTAATAATGTTGTTGCTCATTTGAAATGTAGGAACAGCAAAGAAGCAAAACCTTAATAGCTCTATGTATACATAAATGGTAACTATAGTGACAGATAAGTTAATTTTTTTTATTAAAAATTTTTTACTTGTTTTAATTATTTATACATGACAGTAGAATGCATTTATGTACTTTGATATATCACACATAGATGGGATATAATTTCTCATTTTTCTGAGTATACAAGTTGAAGGATCATATTGGTCATGTAGTCACAGATATACATAAAGTAATAATGTTTGTTTCATTCTACTATCTTTCCTCTCCCCACATCCTGTCCCCTCCCCTCCCATCACTTCCCTCTACCTAATCTAAGGTAATGCTCTTCTTCTCTAGTTCTAGAAGTTTTCTGGTGAATTTTTTTTAGATTTTTTAGATATAGAATTATGTCATCAGCAAATAGTGACAGTTTAAGTTCTTCTTTACCTATTTATACCCCTTTAATTTTTTCTTTTGTCTAATTGCTCTGGCTAGAGTTTTAAGCATGATATTGAATAGACATGGTGAAAGAGGACATCCTTGATTTGTTCCAGTTTTTAAAGGGAATGATTTTAATTTTTCTCCATTTAGAATGATACTGGCCATGGGTTTAGCATATATAATTTTTATAATGTTGAAGTATGTTCCCACTATCCTTAGTTTTTCTAGTGTTTTGAAAATGAAGCTGTGCTATATTTTGTCAAATGCTTTTTCTGTATTTTGAACCAACACTGCATCCTTGGGATGAACCCCACTTCATTGTGGTGTACTATCTTTTTAATGTTTTGTATGCAATTTCCCAGAATTTTATTGAAAATTTTTGCATCTATGTTCATCAAGGATATTGCTCTGAAGATTTCTTTCCTTGATGTGTCTTTGTCTGATTTTGATATCAGGGTGATATTAGCCTCATAGAATAAGTTTGGAAGCATTTCCTCCTTTTCTATTTTATTGAATACTTTCATGAGTATTTGTGTTAAATCTTCTTTGAAAGACTTGTAGAACTGAGCTGAGAATCCATCTGGTTCCTGGGTTTTTCTCTGTTGGTAGGCTTTTGATAGTGTTTTCTATTTCATTACTTGAAATTGATCTGTTTACATCATGTGTGGCCTCCTCATTTAGTTGGGTAGGTCATATGTCTCTAGAAATTTGTGAATGTCTTGTAATATTTTCTATTTTATTGGAGCATAAATTTTCAAAATAATTTCTAATTATCTTCTGTATTTCAGATGTATCCGTTGTGGTATTTCCTTCTTCACCTTGTATTTTAGTAATTTGAGTTTTCTCTCTTTTTCTCTTTGTTTGCATGGCTAGGTGTTTATTTTTTCAAAGAAGCAACTTTTTGTTTTGTCAATTGTTTTAATTGTTTCTTTTCTTTGATTTCATTGATTTCAGCTCTGATTTTTATTATTTCTTGTCTTCTACTGCTTTTGGTATTAATTTGTTCTTCTTTTCTAGGGCTTTGAGATGTAGTGTTAGTATATTTATTTGTTGACTTTTTATTTATAAGCAATGCAATCAATGGGATAATTTTCCTCTTAGTACTGTCTTCATAGTGTCAGATATTTTGATATTTAGTATCAGTGTTCTCATATACTTCTACCAATTTTTTTATTCCATCCTTGATTTCTTCTACTATCCATTGATCATTCAATAGTGTATTATTTAGTCTCCATTTGTTACAATAACTTGTTTTGTTATTGTTGTTGTTGCTGTTTTTATTGTTGATTTCTAATTTCATTCCATTGTGGTCTGATAGAACATGGAGGAGTATTATCTCTGTTTTTGTATTTACTAAGAGTTGCTCTGTGGCATAAGATATGATCTATTTCAGAGAAGGAGCCATGTGCTCCTGAGAAGAAAGTATATTTGCTCATTGATGGATGAAATATTCTATATATGCCTATTAAGTCTAAATTATTGATTGTATTAAGTAGTTCTATAGTTTACTTATTTAGTTTTTTTTTGGAAGATCTGTCCAGTAGTGAGATAGGTATGTTAAAATCACACAGTATTATTGTATTGCGGTCTATTTGACTCTTGAAATAGAGAAAGATTTGTTTGATATACGTAGATTCTCCATTGTTTGGG